>NC_053025.1:167860783-167930520 GCF_003073215.2 Triticum urartu
GGGGGGGGGGGGGGGGGGGGGGGGGGCAGAGGGTTATTCCTCTGTTTCCCCCTCCACAGCGCCGATCTTTCCGCTCCGCCGCCGAAGCCTTGATGTCGCTTGAAGCTACGTCGGTATTTCACCAAAGAGGAAGGGATGATGCTGCATAGCGGCGGTAGGTGTTTCCCTTAGATATGAAACCAAGGTTATCGAACCAGTAGGAGAACCAAGCAACACAACGTAAACAGCCCCTATACACAGATAACAAATCCTCGCAACCCAATGTGTTAAAGGGGTTGTCAACCCCTTTCGGATAATGGTGCCAAAAATTGGTGTGTGACGGGAAAAAGTTGTAATAGATTGAATAAATAGATCGCAAATAAAATAAAATGTAGCAAAGTATTTTTGGGTTTTTGGTTTAGCAGATCTGAAAAATAAAAGCAAATAAAAACACATCGCAAAGGAAAATATATGAGAAAGAAGACCCGATGACGTAGGTTTCACTAGTGGCTTCTCTCGAGAACAATAGCAAAGGGTGGGTGAAGAAATTACTGTTGGGAAATTGATAGAACCTCAAATAATTATGATGATATCCACGCAATGATCATTATATAGGCATCATGTCCAAGATTAGTAGACCGACTCCTGCCTGCATCTACTACTGTTACTCCACACATCGACCGCTATCCAGCATGCATCTAGTGTATTAAGTTCATGGAGAAACGGAGTAATGCAGTAAGAACGATGACATGATGTAGACAAGATCTATCTATGTATAGATAGACCCTATCGTTTTATCCTTAGTAGCAACAATACATACCTGTTGTTTCCCTTTCTGTCACTAGGATCAAGCACCGTAAGATCGAACCCACTACAAAGCACCTCTTCCCATTGCAAGATAAATAGATCAAGTTGGCCAAACAAAACCTAAATGTCAGAGAAGAAATACGAGGCTAGAAGCAATCATGCATATAAGAGATCAAAGAAACTCAAATAACTTTCATGGATATAAAATGATAGATCTGATCATAAACTCAAAGTTCAACGGATCCCAACAAACACACCGCACAAGAGTTACACCATTTGGATCTCCAAGAGACCATTTTATTGAGAATCAAGAGAGAGAGAGAGAGAGATGAAGCCATCTAGATACTAACTACAAAGAACTACTCACGCATCATTAGAGAGGCACCTATGGAGGTGGTGAACCCCATCTAAGATGGTGTCTAGATTGGATCTGGTGGTTCTGGACTCTGTGGCGGCTAGATGAATATTTCGTCGACTCCCCTAGGGTTCTGGGAGTTTTGGGGTATTTATAGAGCAAAGAAGCGGTCCAGGGGCACCTGAGGTGGGCACAGCCCACCAGGGAGCGCCTGGGCCTCCTGGCACGCCCTGGTGGGTTGTGCCCCCTCGGGGCACCCACTAGGCGCAGCCGGGGCCCGTTGTGTTCCTTTTGGACCATAAAAATTCTCCGTAAAGTTTCGTGGCATTTGGACTCTGTCTGATATTGATTTTCTGCGATGTAAAAAACATGGAAAAAATAGGAACTGGCACTCGACACTATGTCAATAGGTTAGTACCAAAAAATGGTAAAAATGACTATAAAATTATCATAAAGCATCCAAGATTAATAATATAATAGCATGGAACAATCAAAAGTTATAGGTACGTTGGAGACGTATCAGCATCCCCAAGCTTAACTCCTACTCGTCCTCGAGTAGGTAAGTGATAAAAACAGAACTTTTGATGTGGAATGCTGCCAATCATGTCATATCGTACTCTTTTGTTTATAGCATGGAAAATTGGAATTTTAGTTATTCAAAGCAATAGTATAGTTTTGACATGATAATGTAGATACTCAAGCATATCAACAAGCAACCATGTCTTTCAAAATATCAACGCTAAAATAAGGTATCCCTAGCCCATCATGCGCAAACATTGATCCATTCATGAAACACACTCAAATATTAGCTACACCCAATACTTAAGTACGATCATATTGCCTCCTAGTTGGTGCTTTTATAAGAGAAGATGGAGACTCAAAATAAAAATTGCATAAAGTGAAAGAAAGGCCCTTCGCAGAGGGAAGTAGGGATTTGTAGAGGTGCCAGAGCTCAAATCCAAAAAACTTAGAGATAAAAACATTTTGAGAGGTGTATCCATCCCACCAACAAAAACGACTAAGAGTTCCCAATAGTTTCCATGCATTTATATATCGTAGGCGGTTCCCAAACGGAAAAATAAAGTTTATTCCTTTTTCCACCATACTTTCACTTTCCATGGCTAACCGTATCCAAGGGTGCCCTCCATACCAACACTTCCCAAGGAATTTATTATTTGACAACATAAAGTAAATTCATTTTTTTTTGCATTTCGGGACTGGGCATCCCTAATACCTTTGCCTTAATCTTGTGCAATGACAAGTGAATAAACACTCATCTTGAGAATAACACATCTAGCATGGAAAATATTAGCCACCCCTCACCACTCCGCCAGCGAAACAAACACACAAAAGAGAAGTTTATTTTGAAAATTAGAGATGGCACATGCAAATTTGCTTAGAACGACAAAAGAATACCACATATAGGTAGATATAGTGGACTCATGTGGCAAAACTGGTTTATAGGTTTTTGGATGCACAAGTAGTGATCATACTTAGTGAAAAATGAAGGCTAGCAAAAGATTGGGAAGCGACCAACTAAGAAACAGATAATCTCATAAGAAAGCATTAAGCATAAATAACACTGAATAATGCACCATAAGTAGGATATAATTTCATTGCCTGACTATTGACATTCGTACTTGCATCGGGAATCACAAACCTTACCACCAATATTCTTACTAAAGCATAATTACCTATCAAGATGACTCACATGTCACATCATCATATCTCAAAACTATTACTAAGAATCATGTTTATTTTGTCCGATGATCTTCATGAAAGTTTTTATATATCCTTCTTGGATATCTATCACTTTGGGACTAATTTTCATGTATTGCTTTTGACAAGCTCCAACAAATATAAGTGAAGATCATGAGCATCATATAATTTTCTTTCTCTCAAATTAATTTAAGTGAAGCAAGAGAGAATTTTTTGAAAATTTTACTAACTCTCAAATAAATCTAAGTGAATCAAGAGAGCATTTCTTCAAAAATAGTAAAGCACACCATGCTCAAAAAGATATAAGTGAAGCACTAGAGCAAGTCCATTGCTCATAAAAATATAAGTGAAGCATAGAGAGCGATTCTAACAAGTCCTAACATAATTTTGGATATCTCAAATAGGTGTGTCCAGAAAGGATTGATGACTTAAAACACAAAATAAAACAAGAAAAGACTCATATCATACAAGACACTCCAACCAAAACACATATCATGTGACGAATAAAAATATAGTTTCAAGTAAAATACCGATGATCGTTGGAAGAAAGAGGGGTTGCCACTCGGGGGCATCCCCAAGCTTAGTTGGTTGCTCATTTTTTGATAATAGCTTGGGATGCCGGGGCATCCCCAAGGTTAGGCTCTTCCATCCTTCCTTCATCCATCGTAAGATAAACCAAAACTTGAAAACTTCAATCACACAAAACTGAACAAAACCTTCATGGGATACGTTAGTATAAGAATAATAAATCACTAATATAAGTACTGTATCAAACCAATTCATCAAATAAAATCATAGAGCCATCAAAATAAGCACACAACACAAAGAAAACAGAATATGTCAAAACAGAACAGTCTGGAGGAATCTGACTATTTTGAATACTTCTATAACTCCAAAAATTCAGAAAAATTAGGATGGCCTTAGCAATTTCTATATTTATCTACTTCAAGTCAAATTGGTATTTTGTCGCTCTTTGATAAAAAATGAAAATTAATTTTGTGAGCGTAAAAGTTTCTGTTTTTTCAGCAAGATCAAACAACTATCACCCAAGAAGATCCTAAAGGCTTTACTTGGCACAAACACTAATTAGAACATAAAAAACACAATCATTATAGTAGCATAAATTTGCTAACACTCAAGAACAGAAAGCAAAAAGCAAAAATAAAATTTATTCATTGGGTTGCATCCCAACAAGCGCTATAGTTTTACGCCCTTAGCTAGGCATCTTTGGTTCAAGATCCATAAGTGTCGTCGTTCTGGGAACGGGGGTCCCCAGACTTGCCTGCCTGCGGCCCACGGCATGGCTCTGCGAGCGGGCCCGTATGAGCCAACTTCACCAGCAAGGATTCAAGACCCTCGCGAGGGGCCAAGCCTCGCGAGGCGGACGACACAAGACCTCCTCAGGAGCGGCCTCACCAGGCTGGCTCGCGAGGGGTAGAGAGATCAAGGCCAGGCAAACCTCGCGAGGTTTCGATGGCGTGAAACATGACGATGGAGATCAGGTGGGTGTCAGGCGGGCGCCAGCGTGCACAGTGTCCTTGTTTCCTCTCTGGTGCCAAGGGAACAAACGCAGGCGCGAAGTACCGAGGCAGCAAGCAAAGGTTTTCCATATCGGTGCAACGAGACCAACACCAGCAGGACGGCAAGACGGAGGTCACCGTGGAGCCCAAGACAGCGTCACCACTAGAGCCTTTGGCAGGCGAAGACTGCTTTTGTCAGGATAAGCTGTACTAGTTGTCCCCTTTCGAATTGTCCATTGTTGGCTCCCTTCCCTCTCAATATTTGGGGAGAGGACCAGGGCCTCTACAAATAGGACTAGCCACCACCATAGCTAGGGGGATCAATCGATCGGATCGAGAGAGAGAAGAACAACCACTAGTTCACCGAGCACAAGAACACCTCCCCTCAGGAGCCTGTTCTTCCCCTTGTACTGTTCATCCTCAGCCCAAGAGGCAATCCAGCACCACACACTGGAGTAGGGTATTACACCACAACGATGTCCTGAACCAGTATAAATCTTGTGTTCCTTGTGTTACGAGTTCGTCGAGTTAGCCCGTAAGATCTTAGCAAAGCTAGGACGTGGATCGGTAAGAGGAGATATTCGCCCGCACCCCAGTGTTCAAACCTTGAGAGTTTTGCCGGAACCCGTGATCCGACATTTGGCACGCCAGGTAGGGGTGCGCCGGAGGGGGAAGAGAGGGTGAGAGACTGTGAATATAGCAAACCCTAGCAAAGGAACGTTGAGCCTCCAGCGTGTAACATATATGTAGTGCGGCGAGCGTGTGGAGAGTGCAAACCTAGCGAACAAGTGCTGAGGCCCTCCTGTCGTAAAACCCTAGAGAAAATTGCACCAACGTGAAATACGACTGCGTCTCCAACGCAACCAAGGTGAACTGACGAAGGATATCATCTTTGTGCGTAACAAGCAAAGAGCACTGATGGAAGACAGGTTGTTTTTCGTCGAAAATCGATCAGCTTCACCAGCCGATGCAACCATGAGGCGCAACCATGAGCATCGATAGGTCATCGTGGCGATGCATCATCCATTCGGCATCAAGTTTGGGTGAGGCACCTAAGAAGTTCGACAAATCCTCATTCTGGTCTGTTTCTTCTTAGTAATCAAGCTCGAGGAAGGAAGAACCACGTGGCAGAGGACAGTGAGGCGGAACAACAATGGCCATCCAATTTTGTGCAGTTCCACTAAAATTGAGGAAGACATGCCCGGGCATGGAGACACGCATCGCTGTTTCCAAAAATATAAAAAAGGGTTAGCAACGACATCTCAATTGTCAATAAGAATTAATGAAAAGTACACCAACAAACAGAAGCATCATAATTATCTTGATGGGAACTAAACCAGGATACCCTAGAAAAAAAGCGTTTCTTCATTTAACCAGTGATAGTACTACCACCATATGGACAATGACCGCACAACCACCATGTACTTTTTGTCGAAACAACATGTATACCTCCACCGAGGCATAAATCAGGACAACATTTTGAGTGGCATTTCCTCTATAATAGTACTAGTAGGTGATGTTGGACCAGCCGACGGACCCTAGCTACTACGCATGGGGAGCTGGGGAGTAGTCGCATAGAAGAAAACCCGCACGCAGTGACCTGGACCAATGGAAGGAGTTATACCTCAGGTGGGCGAGATGTCGTTTTGGCGAGCGGGTGGGATCTGCCCACACGACGGCAGCGAACAAGGGCGCGGAGGATCTTCGTCCGCGCCAGCGCCGGCTCCGAGAGGACGGTGCGCATCGGCTTCCTCCATCACCGACGGTGACAACATCAACGCTGCACCTCCTCACCTCCCGCAGCGGATGGGATTCGGCCAGATCTGTGACCACCGGTGAGGAGAGAGATAGAGTGGACACTGTCATCTTGTTTTGATATGGAGAGGGTGAGAGAGCGAGACGCGAGAAACTCTATCAAACAAGAGGCTATAATGGAGTAAAAAAAATCTCTCCATAGCAGTGGTTTTAAATAGAATACGCGTGTTCCTGGAAAAACAAACGAAAACTGGCGGACAATTTTTTAAGGGTCTGTCTAGGACACATCTAGATGTGACATAGTTTTGTGACATATAAGTTGATGTCCACTCTGTTTGTGGTCTTTTCCTAGTTTTTTTGTTTCTTGTTGCTACATTATATACTTGTGGGAGCTTAGATGTGATATCCTTAAATAGCATCTAGATGTGAATTAGACAAACTGATTTTCTAATGTGCCAAGAAAGAAAACTCGATCAAAAACACGCCCCCGCTTCCAGGTCGCGAGAGTCGTCGCGCACACACACACAGACATAGACATGCATATCCGTGTTTATGTAAAATTCCATTTCCATCTCCATCTCCAATCATATTTGTCCAACTAGCACATTATTTATGTTGTTAATTATATACGCAGCAATATTAGCGTACAACATCTCTTGTTTGCGCACGTCCGGACCGCTGCCATGGCCGGTCCTGACCACCCGAACCCTCTTCATCACCCGCACGTGCTTCCCCCCCCCGAAACGGTCAGTGCCGCATTCATGCCCGGCCAGAGCGGACATGACCTCTCACTGGTGCCGGCATTTATTGCGGCGCTCCGCCCGAGAGAGTGTCGCCCGTGCCGCTTCCGGGTGCACGCGGCTGCTCCGCGTTCAAAGGTCGCAATAGCCGGCTACAACATGCGCAATCTCTTCCAGTAGTAAGTTCTTGGGAGTCCATGCTATAGCTAGCTGTCCTCCCCCAACTCGTCAATCTCTTCAAGTAGTGCTACTACTCCATGGTGCGATCCATCGACAAGCAGGCGGGAAAGTTATGGTATACTACTCGGTTTGCGGTGAGTAGCATGCCGAGCGACCGTGTGGGGACGAGCCGTGGAGGAGGGTGAGACACGAACAGGACAGACATGATTTAAACGTTGGTTTTGGTCAATGGCGCAATCCAATGAAACGAAACGTTGGTTTCTCTCCGTTTCCATTTTTCTCTAGAAAAACGGAAACTTTTCCACTCCATTTTCATTTCTATTCCAAGGTTGCCCCGTTACAACATTCCATCAAATAAAAGGAAAACTAACACGCATGCTGATGCATCTCAATGATTCACAGATCATAGCCAATATTTACTTCACAACTAAAGAAAAAAGTTGTGAGAGTTGTGAGAGCCCTTCTAGCTACATGGAGCGTGTACTATATTAAAGCCGGCTCCAAAAGGAAGATGGACTACCTGGGACGTCGGGCTGTATCTAGAAGGGCGGTTGGGACGCGTCATCGGCCCATACCGCGGTGACCCCTGATTGGGACGCACCGACTATGGTTTTCTCCCTCGCCGATGTCGACCACGTCTACGCAGAACATTGTTCCCTTCCCCCAGCTGCGGGATCAGGCCCGTCGTTCTATGCTTGTGAAGAGAGCAACCTAAGCAAGCTGGCTTGTAGCTTAGGCTCCTACTACTCTATATATAGTGGTTTTCTTTTTCTCTCCATATCAACCATTTTATATTGCGTACGTGTCATTCAAGAGTGAAATGATGGTTGCTTCTTCCGACTAACTTACTGTGTGATTTGACTGCTCCTTAGTGGCCCCTACACGTACTCCCCCTACGTGTATGCAACAGTCACACGTACACATGGACGCAAAATGCGCGCGATGCCCTAATGCATGCATGTCCGAGCACACGACGGAACACACACGATCACGCTCAAGTGCTCAACCTACACGTGCATGCACATACATACTCAGTCAGGGTGAGCTAGTGACTGTATGAACACCAGACTATATATATATATATATATTGAGTGTAATGAGCGTATTATGAAGTCCACTGACCACATTTTTACAAATATATAGTGACAGATAGTGTATTTATCTCATTTGAAATTGAGCCATATTAACCGGAGAGGAGGCAGCATGGACTAGCATTACTTTGCTGTGTCCCGTCAACTTGCCGAATGAGGAGAAGGTTGCAGGACGGGAGAAGCTTGGGCGCGGTGGCTCGCAGGACAAGGAGAAACTTTTGACTAATGCAAGCTCTCCCTCGCTCAGGTGGTGGACGTGCAACAGTTAATTCAGTGTCAGATTGCCAGAAGCATACGCTATACTACTAGTGCTATTATTGTTCGACTTCCCGAACAACCAAGCGCAAAGTTTACTAGTACTACTACTATAGTCCATAAAGGTACGTACTATACTAGTACTAGGAACCGAATGGAGGAGCGTTTGCACTCTTATTATAACTTTACAATGTGATAAAGCAATCTTCAACACATTTGGTTCTCTTCGAGGGTTCTCGCATGTGATAATGGAAGTTGATTGCATGGAACACTCGCCACAATTCTCGCTTAATTCTGGCTCATATCCTGTTACAAATAGTAGCGCTCAGTAATATTTCCTCGTTTTTTTTGTTATTCAACATGTAAACAGGTCAGCAAACCTTGCGGCGCATCTTCGTGCGAACCGTGCTTGCTGCACTTTGAATGTGGCCGAGAGCTGGCTTGATGAAACACCTTGCTTCCTACTTCTTTTTTTGCGGGGTACCTCGCTTCCTAGTGACCAGTGTCTTGGCTGATCGTCCTAAGAATGCTTATATATGAATAAAGCTCTCTCATTTACCCGCAAAAAAGATTATGCCATATTAACCGAAAAGGAGGGAGTATGGACTAGCACTACTTTTTGGTGTGTCCCGTCAACTCACAGAACGAGGAGAAGCTTGGAGGACAAGGTGAAGCTCGCTAACGCCTTTTGACTAATGCAACCTACCCTCGGTGGACATGCATCAGTCCATTCGGTGTCAGATTGTCAGATGCATACACTGTAGTACCCAACATGCGGAGTACCATCATTGTTCGACTTCATGAAGGGGCGAAGAGCCAAGCGCAGTAGTACGCATACTTGGTTTTGCACCTTCATACTACTCCACCCTCCGTCACAGTTTACATGGTGCGCTTGATTATGATGCATTTCTCTCAATGCATTTCCACCACCGGAGAGACTTTAGACGCGTTTGGTTTAATGCTCAATTTATTAGGGCCTTGTAACCGCAATCAAGTCCACAATTTTCTCTCCATGTACTATACTACTACGTAGTGCATGCATGTGTGTACCCGGGGTGGAAGCACTGCATGCATGTGTGTACGCATTATTCCCTCTAGTAATAGACGCCGTGCTATAACTACCAATGCTATTTTTCAGGCCAATCGCTAGTCGCCTTGGTCCCACAGATTTTTTCTTTTTTCTGAAGCGCGCTGTATAAACAGTGACGGATGGAGTAGTATGAGCGGATTCAAAGAAGAGCGTATTGATGGTTGATTCTTTAGAGCAACTTCCAGTGGGAAAGGTGGGGCTTATGATTTGACTGCTCATTACTCACTATTAATGCGGCGCAACGACCGGGATGAGTATCCCATGCGGTTGTGTACTACCCCCTCGGTTCTTAAATATACTCTTGAGTACTTGTCTTTCTAGAGATTTCAACGAGTGACTACTCAAATATTTGTCTATTTAGAGATTTCAAATGGACTGGCACATACGGATGTATATAGACATATTTTAGAGTGTAGATTCACTCATTTTGCTCCGTATGTAGTCACGTGTTGAAATCTCTGTTAAGACGAATAGAATATTTAGGAACGGAGGGAGTACACATACGAAGCAAAATGAGTGAATCTACACTCTAAAATATGCCCGTTTGAAATTTGTAAAAAGACAAATATTTAGGAACGAAGGAGTATAATTTTGTGCATGGCACATGGACCCGGATGATGAAGAGGCTTCTGGCAATGCTATCAAGCTTCCATCATTTGTTTACATAATTGACGTACTATACAAATAATTTTCCAGCGACATGAAATTGTTCAATGGTGTGAGCTTTCAGCTTTTGTTTCGCGTGTCTTGCCATCGATGCTCTTTCGGAAACAATAAAAAACTAACTTCCTTGCTAATGCATGTCAATTATTAGCAGATCAGAGCTAATAATTATATCACAACTAAAGACAAAGTTGTGAGAAGGTGTTAAATTAAAATTGATCCATGCTTTCATTGGTAGCAACGTCCCCCCAGCTCTGTCTAAATCAACAAGGCATGTTGGGAAAAAAGTAGCTGTGTGGAGCATGCAACATTCCGATCATTTTGTGCAGTTCCAGTAAAATAGAGCTGAGCGTCCCTGTTCCAAAGATATCAAGTGTGATTACGATAATAGAGGACTGCTGATGAAACAATAAACACACAAATAGAAGCCGGTCACCTTTGCAGTCTCTCTTAAGACTAACTAGTCGGAGAAGATTAGGCTCGGAGTGGGATGAGGAGGATAGAGCAAAACCAATCTCCCTTTATGCAGTCGCACTGAAATGTAGAGACGTTGCCCGTGTGACATTTTAGTACAACTGCACAAAACACTCTTAAGAAAAAAGTGATTTGTGCAGCTCACCAAAAGGTCGCAGTAGCAACGACGTGAAATGGATAACCCTGTTTGCAAAAAAGAGGTAAAAAGGAAACAATTACTGGCCAATAACAGTTGATGACACATCCGACAACAAAAGAGAAGCATATTCCTTGTCCTAAGGGAAGATAACAACACGATTGTGTTTGTCTAAAACGGTGTGAGGACGAGAATGCAATATGGAAAGTACGCTGGACGAGCTATGTTTTGGGCAAAGAACTATGGAAGATCCACATGCAGCGATGTTGGAAAACGGGCAGTGGAGCAAGGCCGGAGGGGATACCTGGAGGTCGTCGCGATGTAACTAGGTGAGCGGCGGCGGGTGGAATCTACGAGCAGGTGGCGTAGGCCCTACCGCGCCAGAGCTTGGTCAGAGAGAACGGCGTGTACCGCAGATCGGGACGTGCTGCCTCGGCGCCGTCAAATGGAGAAACGATGCACTTCCTCCCTTTCCCCCGGCGGATGGGATGCAGCCGGATTAGTGACCAACGGTGAGAGAGAGAGAGGCCACCGCACTCCCTTTCCCCCGGCGGACGGGATGCGGCCGGATCAGTGACCAACGGTGAGAGAGAGAGGCCACCGCACTCCCTTTCCCCTATCGGACGGGATGTGGTCGGATCAGTGACCAACGTTGAGAGAGAGAGAGGCCACCAGAGCCTTGTGTGAGATACTCTGAAGAGCGGACTACCTTTTCCTCCATAAAAATCGTTTTATATTCTGTGTACGTGCCATTGAGCGCTATAACTTTATTTAAAAATAACGTGGCAATGCGTCAAGTCGAAATTTGTTTCGTGCACGCGTGGTACACGACCTCCCTAGGTAAACAACCACTGCAGGCATTCAAATTAGCACGTGGGCTGCCATTTCGTAAAGAAATGAGCTCCACCGTGTACCCGCACGGGTGTGGCTGGGCACGAAGCGTGAGTACGTGCACGGTGCACCTATTATCCTCTTGTATACGTACACCACCTACGTGGGGTTGTGTGAGAGAGATACAAACCTAGAGAGATATAGTGTGTGGGTTCTTGAGAGTTTTTTTGTGTGGGGGGGGGGTCTATCAAAAAATTTAAGATATGCAATGTGTGTGAAATAGAGTCCTGGATATAACATATATATAGAGGGGGCGATCCACGAGAAGAGAGTGGAGGTATCATCGGCTTGAGGTGTCCATAGAATCGAAGAGAGGGATGATGTGTGTGTGTGCGCGCGCGCGATCGATAAAGAGTGCCATCGAATTTGTGTGTGCCCACGTCAAAGATATAGAGTGGTTGGCCTACTAGAACGTGAGATGGGACATGTGCAGTTTGTCTCTGTGGCATGGATACTGACCTGCAGCGCTCGACTATCGGTGTGTGGTGGGGGAAGAGGGAGGCCCAATTAACTATAGAGGTACAATGGCTGGTATATGTGTGGAGGAGGAGAGAGGCCTACCTCATGTATTAGGGATATCGATCTGCCACATGTATTAAGGGAGATCCATCGGCATCCATGCATATGTGTAGGAGATGAATAAGGTTGGGAGACAGATAGAGCTAGAGTGTTGGAGGGGGTGGTAGTGGAGTTGCTTCTAACAAATGGTGGGATAGGCTTTCTAGACAAACGGAGGGCACGCCCGCAATATCAATAAGAGAGGAGATGGCTGCTTGTTGTCTGTGCACGTGCGTGTGAGAGACGGATCAGGAGGCATGCACGAATGATGAGGGGGGGCGATGTGGCTGTGGTAAGCAGACATAACTACATAGCAAGATCAATCGCCCTTTGTAAGAGAAAGGAGAGACATAACTTGTGAGGTACGTCGATCGATGGGGGGGTAGTTAAAGTCGATCTAGGTATATGTTGGGGGATCGATTGGTATACATGCATGTGTGTGTTAGAAGCAAATGAGGCACGAGGAGAAGGATAGAGAGAGAGGGATGCATGTAGGAGGTGGTACGAGAGGCATACTATATCGAGGGGGAGGAGTGTGCGAGTACGAGAACGATGAAAAGAGTGGTGCGAGTGAGGCATGGACGGTGACAAGAGAAGAGGGGAAGCTTGTGTTTGTGCTAGGCACACCTGGATAGAGAGGCATATCGATCGATGTGTGCCGTAAAGAAGGAGCTGGGGGCCTACACACACCGTGGGTGAACGACCTAAAGTGAAAAGACGAATTTGTGTGATGGAGCTAGAGAATGCTGAGGGAGAGTGAGAGGGATGCGGGCGTGTGCATGCACAAGAGGGTTGTGTGGGTGTAAAAGACGAATAGAGATCATATATACTTCATTATAAAAAGCGAATTTGGATATTTGAAGAATTTATCATAGTGTTTCAAACCGACGGATGTGTGAATATATATAACGGTGATACACATGGTGTGGTTATGAACATGGTATACTACATTTAATATATTTTATCTCTACTCTTATAAAAAACGGAGTTGTTGATGATGGTGTGCCTACCATCCTGCATTATAGGCCGTCTGATTTATATCTGGCGGATAGCAAGGGAACTATGATCGTTGAGGTTGGCAACAATCATGATTGTAGATTATTATTGAAATAGAGAAACAAATTCAAATTTAGTTCGAATTGCAGTGGTAGTCACGCTTCATACATAACATGGATTCATACTCCCTCCTTCCATCTATATAGGGCGTAATGAGACTTTTAGGACCGCCTTTGACTATTGACAAGATTAATAGTACATGACATGCACAATGTGAAAATTATTTCATTGAAAGAACCTTTCACAAACGAATTTAACGGTGTGCTTTGTGTAAGTTGCATGTCATATATCATTGCTCTAATATTTGGTCAAAGTTAGCATCGAAAAACGCATTAGGCCCTATATAGATGGAAGGAGGGAGTAGCTTTGAATAGCATTTGTATAGTAAAACGGGGCAAGACTCTCTCTTTTTGTGGTGTGAATAGTTTTATTTTTTTCATTTTCTTTTTGGTTGATGGAAGTGCGAATTGATTTGGTACGTACAAGTAAAATATTACTACATGTTAGGCTTGTCCCTAAAATTCAACTCGCGTCTTGTTATATCCCAAAAATTCAGATATCGTGTTGCCAAAATTGGCGCCTTCACAACCCGCGCCGTGCTATCCCGAAATTACAACGCGCGCGAATACTCCCTCTAGCTGCCAAATCCCGACACGCGAAATCTCCATTGTAACCCTGAGCCGATAGGGCCGCTAGTTCAAATCGGTGGGGGGTACTTTTGTAACACACCCTACATTTTGGACAAGCGCGTTCCTAAGTCATGCTTCACCCCCTTTTCGCCATTCAAAATCCCAGGCCGCCATAACCTCTCCGCTCCAGCCACGAAACACCACCCTCCTCCGTCTGCCACGTCACCGCTGCCCAGCCGGAGCCTCTTCCCCGATGACATCGTCCACCGCAACAGCTCGGCGTCCCTCGTCCACCTCCCCGGATGAGGA
Organism: Triticum urartu; assembly: GCF_003073215.2. NCBI lineage: Eukaryota > Viridiplantae > Streptophyta > Magnoliopsida > Poales > Poaceae > Triticum > Triticum urartu. The sequence goes on from NC_053025.1 coordinate 167,874,991, forward strand.
TCCATCGTCCATCTCATCGTCCCGCCGGTTCAGCCGCCCCGTCCTCCACCTCCAAGCAGCTGCTCCGACGATCGCCTTGTCTGTCGTGGCTGCTCCATCCCCATAGCACTTCCTTAACCTGCTCCCCCAGAACAGCAGCATCCTCACTGACTCCTCGGACGAAGCCGAGGCCTACTCGGCTCCACCAAAGAGGTTGTACACTCATCGCATCGCACCTTCTCCTTAACTCGACCTCCCGGCGCCGACGGTGCTCCATCCCGCACCCCCATGGAGCGGCTACCTTGAAGCCGGCGCCGCAGGCGACATCTCCACGGCGGCTCTCCCCCAGTGCGAGGCCCCTTCGGCGGCGGCATCCATACCAGCCGGATCTGTTGCTGCTGCTCCGGCTCTCGCTCAATCGCTCGCTTGCCAAGCTGCTGCTGCTGCTCTCCCCCTCGCTCGTGCTGCTGCTCTGCTCCGATTAAGCCACACATCAGTCGACTGAATCGACTTTTGGGTCAGTAGATTTTCAGGGGTTGGGGGGCTCACCGGAGTTAAGGAAGAACCACCGGCAGCGGGGACGGGGTCTCGCCGGAGAGGTACCCCACTATCTATCTTAAGGTTCACGGTGGGGGGCGGGTGGCCTAGAGGGATGGCCGGGGCGGCGGTGGCAAGTTGTTTCAGGGCGGCAAGGCGGCACTGGGGCCGGCGGTTCGGCCGGTGGTGGCTGGCGGCTCAGGGGGGTCCAGGTTGAAGATGAACTGCAGGCCCTCCCTAAACTACATGTTAAGTGCCTCTCTGCTACCCTTGCGTTCAGTTTCGACAGTAGCATTCCGATTCCACAGTAAATTTATGTTTCGATAGTTAAGTTCAGAGTCAACAGTTTTTACCTCATTTGTTGTAGTCAGGTGGTTTTTGGTGATGTTAATTCTACATCCATTTTACATCATCTATTGGAGATGCTATTAGAATCCCACTTGAGATTGACGATGTCTGTCTTGTGCTGCTTCAGCCTTGACGTCTTACGGCTCACCGGTGCTGCTCCAACGACAGAATGATCCATCACAACAGAGCAGTGCCCTGGACGCTGTCTACAGATTCCTCAGATCTTCCTCCACACCTCCGACAGCCACCTCTGCCTCAACTACTTCAGCGACCAACCCAACGATGTTGAGGTCGACACGGCTACGGCAAAGAGGTTGTACACTTGTTGCATCACTTATTACTATACATTCACGTCGATCCATTAGGTCTATTTTGGTTCAACGGAAAAACATCGATCCACTGGTTGTTACCATCACTCTAAATTTCTGCATGCTCTCCTTACAAAATCTCACCATATTTTTTTTGTATGCATGTCAGATATTGTACACAGTCATGTTGAACATGTAGAAAAAAGAGAAGAGGTTTGCGCGGCAATACAATGTCATGCAGACATCGCTCCACAGTGGGTTCAATGGAAAACTCTCCCCACCCCTCTCCAGATTGTAATCCAGAGGAAGATATTTGTTCTGAGGCGAATTCGGACGCCGCTGACCACTCCTATTTACCCCCAAGGTGTTTGCTCTACCTTGGCATGATAATGTTAGTCATATCATGCATATGTTGCCTTGCAGTGCCTACTTTTGACATCATATATGTCATCTGCTTAGTTTAGACATGTTCTCTCATGCCACCTGTTTAGTTTCTATATCATATATGGGAATTATGCAGCCTCATGTCTTTTAGCCAGCCATAATATATGTGAAATGTGCAATGCCATCCTGTTTAACCAGGCATCGTATATTTGAATGATATCTTGCCCATCCTTTTCTTCATTACATTTCCATTTGTCGACAATGTTTGTACATTAAACTACTCTTCCTGTGAATCAGCCATTTGGGTGGGAGATGGAAAAATCTGGAGTGAAAACAAGGCCTTCAGAGCAGACAGTGCTACCTGTCGAAGCAGATCTCTTGTTGGGTCCCGATAGCTCCTCAGAGATGGATTCAGAGACAGATGACCAGTCCTATTCCCCCACTGAGGTGTATGCTCTAACTTGGCACGATTATACTGCTCATATCATGCATACGGTGTCTTGCATTGCATAGTTTAGACATCATATACACAATATTCAACACCATGTTCTTAGTTCAGACATCATATCGAATGCCCTCTGTTTAGCATATAAATCACATATGTGAATTAAATGATGCGATCTTGATTACTTAGGTAACATGTAGGTGAATTATGTCATGCAATCCTGTTTAGTTATTCATCATATCTTTGAATTATGTTATGCTATGCTATCCAGTTTAGATAGAGATCATATATGTGAAATTATGTCATGCTATCCATTTTAGTTAAACAATATACATGTCAACTATTTCATGCCCTCTTTTTTCCACACTATCTATTGCATCTGTCTCTTATACAATGTCTGTACATTCAACTACATTTCCTGTTTATCAGCCATTTGAATTGGAGCGGGTGATGCCAGTATCTAGCGGACTAAAAACATGGTCTTCAAATAAAACAGTGCTACCTCTTGGTGGAGATAGCACCCCGGTTGTACATGCACAAGAACCAGCCCTACCACACATAACCCAAACTCTCGTAGATTGTACCCCTACTACGATGGACAGAGAACCAGCTTCACCCAATCTAACCCCAACCCCAGCCGATAGTAACCCAGTTCCTGTTGACACAGCACCATCTCCACCATAGAGCTCCCAAACAAGAGCAGTTAGTAAGGCAGCTCCTGTGCCCAAAGGGCCAGTACTATCACGGCAAACCCCAACTCCACCAGTTAGTACGCCTATTCCTGTGGAGCAAGAACAACTAGCTAGTCGTAGTTTAGCATCTATCGCATTTGATGTTGTTAAATTGTATGTGCGTATCTACCCATCTTGGAAATATTATACTGAATATGAAGGAAAATGCCAGTTGCAGGTGTTTGTCCAGGAGTTATGTGTAAGTAATGTTATTCATGGCAATTACTTTGCTTCGTCCCATACATCCTACCTCAATGATGGTTATAATATAGCAAATTTTCCCATTTTTCTCTATAGCGAAGGACCGATTTGGAAACTCGGGATGAGGTAACCTGTGCTAATACCTCTCTATATTCAAGAATGCTTGGTGGCAGTATCGGAATTACCTGAAGAAAACGTACTTCACAGGCAAAGAAACTCATCAAATTCCCTTACATTCTCCTGAGACACATTTACTGGACGATGACTGGGAACGCCTTGTTCTGTACTGGTCCCAACAAAGAATGTGGTAAGGTCTATGAGCTCATTTTCTGTTTTTTAAGTATTATATTCTTGCGTCTTACTGTACTTTGTTCATGTAGAACAAGTGCCTAAACCAGAAGAACAACTGTTCTAATTTAAGATTCCATTGCTACCATAGGACATAGATATATGTTTGTTTGATGCTTTTATTATCTACTAGTACTTGGCAATAGATGACTTGGTAGTTTAATCCTGTCCACCTTACTAATGAACTGGTTCACCGAAATGAGTTTCATAGACCAGTACATGCTAAACTAGTTATGTGTCTGCTTGTTTCTTCTTCTAGAATGCTGACAGAATATTGGGGAAGAGTGCCTTATTAAGCAACGGTAAAGGAAGTAATGCAGATAAGGTTCAGGATAGTGACACATCCTGTCTTGGTTTAGTGTTGGAGTTACTGGCCACTACCGCTTGCACAAGCTATTCAAACTCACTGTCTGAATCAGTTCAGTTTCTTGAGTCTCAACTACAAGCTGAAAGACATCGATTAGGTGTGCTGTGACAAGAAGCGGAAGGACTGCGGAAGTACCTGGAGCATTTAGATGCATACTTTCTGGTGCAACAGCATGCGTTGGAGGATTTCAGTGCCAAACAGGACAAAGCTAATCAGCTTGCTAAGCTTATTGCCAGCATGGTGGATACCCAGGATAACATTTCTTGAGCTCTTCTAAAGTTGTTTCAGTTATGCTCTTGTTTTTCTGCCACATTTATTTGCACTGGTGGCCAATTTTGACGGCCAGTGTATATGATATGCTGCTTTGTTCCCTATATTTGCACTGGTGGCAAACTTTGATGCCCAGTGGATGTAATATGTGTAATAGCCGTGATAGCCTAGCGTTAGTTGCTTGCTTATTTATTTCCTTGTTGTCTTGTTTATTTGTTTACTTGTAGTCATTGCAGTTCTTTTTCCGCGGTTAACTAGTGGCTGCAATAACCTATTTTTTAAAACTAGGCCATAATAACTATAGGCTAATATTTACTGTAGTGACACTGGGCCTCCTATGGGCCGTAGAAACAACGGGCCTTCTACGGGCCGTAAAAACAGTAGGCCTTCTACGGCCATAGAAACAATGGGCCTTCTGCGGGCCGTATCATCAATGGGCCTTATACGGGCCGTATGATCGATTGGCCAAACATGTGCCAATAACAGGCCGCATTATGGCCGTAAACGGGCTAGAGCTGGAATCGTCCGTTCATGGGCCGACCGTAACGGGCCATCGTTAATAGGCCATATTTAATGATGCTCTGAAAATGGCCCAATGTATTAACGGACCACAAACAGGCCAACTGTAACCACGGGCTGAATTTGGCCCACAAGCAGAAAATGACAGTAACAGGCCGTAAGTAAACGAATGCTGGAAATGAGCCCAAGAATAAATGGGCTCTGAGAAGGCCGAAAGATAACATGGGCTGGAAACGGCCCAACGGAATAACGGGCCATTAATGGGTATAATTGATACACTATTCATTATGGGCCAGTTTCGCCACGGGTCGTTAATGGGCGTAAAGTGATACATTGTTCATTACGGGCCAGTTTCACCACGGGCCGTTAATAGGCCAAGAGTTACATAGGGCCTCATATGGGCCAAAAGACGTCATGGGCCATACATGGGCCAGAAGTGAAAACGGGCTGGAATCATATTGGATGGCCCAGATGACGCTACTGGGCCTAATTTAGAGAGGGCGTAACGGGCCTTGGGTTAGCGGGCTGTAAATGGGCTATATGCGAACATGCCGTTAACAGACTTTCCATGGGCCAGCCCGCCACCTTTTGACCAAGTCAAATGGGCCGGCCTTTTCACAGGAATGGGCCTCTGTTGGGCCGTGCCACGTGTCGACGTATCATAGGCACCTTCCGTCCAATGAGTGGTTGACATCTATCCAAACAATGAGCCGACACGTGTTTCCTCCAGCCAATGATAATTTTACATGTGGAAAATCCCCATTGGTCGGGGCTGTTAACAGGTTACCGGATCCAAAACCCGACCCGATAGCTTAACGGCGTTCCGTTACGGTGGATTCCACGTGTCGGTCACCCTTGACGAAAGCACTTCTGTGACACGCGATTTATCATCATGGAAGTGGACACTTCCGGGATGATAATTTTGGTAATGTCATGGAACACTTCTACGACAGCACAGGTATGACTATCTTGATTCTGCCATAAATTTGTTATGGATGTACATGCATGACAAAAAAAGCGACCTACTATGACAAACACGTATCATCACGGAAGTGTATTTTTTTTAGTGATCACCGTCGTCGACCACGTCGCCCGCGTCCGCCGCGACCACCACCCCATCGTCATCGGAAGTGAAGGCCCTGACCAGCGCGTCCACATTGTCTTCTACCCATTGTGAAAGGTCGCCCGGATGGCCTCGGGAACGGGAGCGATGGCGGCATCAAAGTCGAAGTTGGGGTCGGCGTTCTAGAGATGGCTGAAGGCTCGGGAGAACGCACGTCCGAGCAGGCCGCGGCTCCTCTCTTCAACAAGTTGGCACGCCCTCTTAGAACAGCTCTCCAGGCGCGTCACCACGTCGGCGAAGAAGTGGAGGTGGCTGGCGTAGTCGTTCGCATGGGGATGAGGAGCATTCTCATCGTAGATATGGCCCAGGGCGGTGCTGGCCCTGTTCCTGAGGTCCTAGAGATGAAGGCGTGCACATGCTCCAACGCCCGCTGCTGAAGCACTTATTCCTTGTTCTGCCACGCGACGAACTTGGCGTCCGCGACCCGCTGCCGAAGAGGGAGCAGCTCGGCGCTGGTGGAAGCCAGCTCAGCCTACGCCGAGGCCAGGGCAGTTGCGGCGGCTTCCTCGCGCCGCTCCACCTCGACAAACCTGTACTTGAGGGCAGCAGTCCTACCGGCGGCCCTAGCTTCCACGAGCTTCCGCTTTAGGTCGTACCTACTCTCGAGATCCGCGTGAGCCTCGGCCACCCGGCGATCAACCTCCTCCTGGGCCCTGGCCTCTCGTGCGCCGACGGCATCCTCCTCCTGGGCAACTTGATGCTCCCTCGTCTCTAGTCGTTCAAGCTCAAGGCTACGCTCCATGGCTTCCAGCGCCAGCGCCTCCTCGCGCTTCCGCATATCTACCTCTTCAGTGGGTGTCCCCCTCAATGACGCAAGGGCGTCCCTGCGCACCTCCACTTGCTGATCCAAGATAGCGCAACAGGCTTGGAGCTCCCACGGGCGCTTCTCCGCGACCTCACAAGGGTGGTCAGCTTCCCGAGCCTCTTCCATAACATAGGAGCAGGCCTCACGGGAGGCTGCGAGAGAAGCCTCGACCTTCGCATTATCGAGCTCGTGCTGGTGGCGCCCGAGGTTGATGGCCACCTTCAGCTTATGCCGCTCCTCCACCAGCCGAAGACCCTCGGCTACGAGGCGCGCGTCCACTTCCACGAGCTCTTCACCAAGCCGGTTCATCGCGCCCATCGCCTCCTGAAAGAGCTCGTGGCGAACGATGCTCCTTTCTTGCGCTGACTCGAGCATGTTGCTGACTTCATCCTCTGCCATGGGGACCGCGGATGGGGCCCGAAGAGGCTCGCCCCCTTTCAGCAGGGGGCTAGGGGATGGCATCCACCGATTTGTGGGATGGGCCTCGCGAGGGGCCCGAACGGGTAAAGGCCCGCGACTTGAAGAAGACCCCAGCATTGAAGCCAACCAGTCGCCGTCCACGACCAGGGGAGGAACCCTTGGCACGCTTGCTGTGCTCCGAACAAGTCCGCAAAGAAAAGATGGCGAAGGCGCGAGCTCGAGACACCTTGTCGACGGGCCAGCTTCCCCAGTTGACTCCACACCGTGAGCAGAGCTGTGGCACCCCGGCTCAGAGGAACCGGTTTACCTTGCATTGCCAACCCAGAGATCGAGTCTTCTGGCACTACACAACAGTACAGAAACAACCGCTTTATTGATACTAGCGAAATACATAAGTTTGATATTACATCGAGATACGAGGCCAAGCGGCACACACGGTGCTGCTTGACAGTGTGTACATTATAAGTGCATCTAGTGCTTCTTAGTGATTTTGGTGTATTGAAGACTTATAGGTTAAGGGACTAATGCGTTTGTGAGTGTACACAGGTCTATGAGGAGTTTGATATTTACAGGAAAAGTCGAACCCTAAAAATGAATATCTTCGACTGAAGATTTTGGTATTTCTGAAGAATTTCATGAAGACCTTGAAAGTGAAGAAATTGGTGTGTCCGTGAAGACTTGATATTCATGCGAGGAATATGAAGCTTGAAGACTTCCGTTTTCATAGTGTTGTTTTTCTCTCTCTTGAGTCATAGGAAACACCATACTGTTAAAGGGGGTCGAGGAAATACTAAGGAAAAATTTCCATGTGATGCTCAAATCAAAATCCTACACCTACCAATCCCTTCGAGTGAAGCCATTGGAAATCTCATATAGTTCAGTCAACTTCTTCAGTGACAGAGTGAGGAACATGATAGCCCTGAGGATTTTGCTACTCAAAATTCCGACCGTTGCTGTGCTATGCGCCAGCTGTCCCAAAATATCTATCCACCTAACGGTCATATCATTGAAGGGCATTTATGTCTTATCATGTCGGGCTGCTCCCTAGGCTATAAATAGCTGCCCCCTACAACCACTAGCTGGTTGGCTGCTCCGAGAGAAACTGACACTTGTCATTTGAGAGCAACCCATCCTCTGAGGACTTTGAGCGAAAATCATCAAGTGAGGAAAAACCAAAAACCAAAAACCCAAACACCTACAAACCCCAAGTGATTGAGCATCACTGAAGAGATTGATCCTGAGTGGATCCGATGCTTGTTACCTTTGAAGACTGTGCTTCTTCCAGATGGTTAGGCGTCATGGTCTAGAGAATCCAAGAGGAATTGTGGATCGCCGAGTGACCAAGTTTGTGAAGGTTTGGAAGTCGCCTGAAGACTTACCACGAGTGATTGGATGAGGTCTGTGTGACCTTAGTTCAAGGAGAATACGGTGAGGACTGGGTGTCCTGAGCTGCGTGTTCAGGACTGGGTGTCCGGGACTATGTGTCCTCGAGTTTAAATACTCAGCCGCTCCAACCAGACATACAACTGAGACAGTAGTTGGAACTGGTCTACCAAATCATTGTCTTCACCAAGCTTACTGGTTCTATTTCCTCAACTCTTTCATTTCCTCATAATTGTGCTGTGTGTTTGTTCATATCTGTGTTTGAAGACTTTGACTGAAGACTTTCTCAATTTCCTCAGTTCAATTTCTTCAGTCTGTTTGTCTTCATCCTGTGTTATCCTGTGATTACGCTTCCTGTACTCTATGCATGTCTTCATTTCATCATGATGACTATACTTGTATTCTGTTATGTTTACTTTTGAGTACTTATTCCGCTGCTAGTAGTTCTTCGCTAAGGAATTTCTTCACCGGCAAATTCCTCAGTGAAGAATTTCATAAAAATCGCCTATTCACCCCACCTCTAGTCAATATAACGCACTTTTAATTGGTATCAGAGTAAGGTACTCCCTTGTTCTATGTGATTTTGGTTTAACCGCATGGAGTTTTAGTTATGTCGACCGCAGGTATGATCAAGGTCTCTGCTGGGTGTCCTACCTTCGATGGGACGGACTACCCCTACTGGAAGAATAAGATGCAAATGCATCTTGAAGAAATTGATAATGATCTCTGGTATGTTGTGGAAAATGGTGTTCCCTCAGTCACACCTTCTCTGAATGCTGCCGATGTGAAGAGATTCAAGCAACTCGACTCTCAAGCGAAGAATATCATATGTGGCCATCTGAGCAAAGGACAGTATGGTAAAGTGAGTGCTTTGGAAACAGCAAAGCTTATCTGAGACAGGTTGTCCAAAGTGAATGAAGGAGTCTCAACTCAGCGTGACTCTCGAGTTGATGTTCTTCGCAATCTCTTCAACCGCTTCAAAAGCCTCGACAATGAAAATGTTCAACAAACCTTCGATCGCCTCACTGACATCTCAAATGAGCTTCAAGCACTTGGTGCCACTGACATCACCGACCATGAGGTGGTGAAGAAATTGCTGAGATCGCTTGATTCTTCATTTGACACTCTGGCATTGATGATACAAGAACGTGCTTATTACAAGTCACTTGATCCTGCTGATATTCTCGAGAGGCTAAATACTCATGAGTTCCAACTTGCTGAAAAGAGAGTTCTGTATGGTTCAAGCTATGGTAGAACACGTGCACTGAAGGCCAAGGCAGTATCCGAGTCCGAAGATGAAGACTCTGGTAGCAGCCTTGGTGATCCTGAAGAACTGAGCCATGATCTGGCTCTACTCGTGAAGAAGTTCCAAAAGTTCTCAAGATGTGGTCGCCTTGGAAGATCCTCAAGGAGCAATGATTCCTCATCCAGTGACTACAAGAAGAGGCTCTGTCACAAATGCAAGAAACCTGGACATTTCATTCAAGATTGTCCTCAGTGGGAAAAGGAATCAAAGAAGAAGAAATACAAGGATTACAGTTCTGATGATGCGAAGAAAAAGAAGAAATCCACAAAATCCTCATCATCAAAATCCTCAAAGCCTTCATATCACAAGAAGAGCATCTCCAAGAAGGCCAGGGCATTCATTGGCAAGGAAATGGACTCTGAGGCTGAATCTAGAGAAAATGAGGAAGAGGAGTCATCTGAGGAGTCCGAATCCAGAGTGGCGAGCCTTGCTCTCGCTACTGCATTCGTCAGCAAGTCTATCTTCAACACTAAAGAAAATGACCTCACCAACAAGGCTGATGAAGGCGATGATGCCTACGCTCCCACCTATTGCTTCATGGCAAAGGGTGCCAAGGTACTCAAATATACCTCCTCTGAATCAAGTGAGAATGAATCTGATGAAAACCTTAAACCCAGCTATTCTAAACTTGCTAAGATTGCTATAAAACGACAAAGGGCTTTAGAAAAGGTTCAAAACATGCTAAATAAAAGTGATGATATGTTTGGTGAAGAAATGGATCACACTGAAACTTTGACTGAAAATCTTCAGAGACTTCAGTCCAAGCTTGACAAACTTCAAAGTCATCATAACACTCTCTTATCGGATCATGAGAAGCCTTCTTATCAATTTCTTCAAAGAAAGCAAGACCTTGAGAAGCTAAGAGTGAGTTATGAAGATCTTCAGAAGGAGCGCGATTCATTACTTGCTCAACAAATCAGCGCTTCTCAGGAAGAATTTGTTCCTCCATGCTTGAAGTGCATTGAACGTGAATCTGCTAATTCTTCACCTGAATGTTCAAATGATGCTAATGTTTCAAATTCTTCACATGCCTCTGCTATCACTAATTCCTCATCTGAGGACATTGCTAGTATCACTTATGATGCAGGGCTGAAGGAATTGTACACGACAGGCATGTACAAAAGCCTCAAAGGGCATCAGGCTCTTTGTGATGTGCTTAAAAGCAGATCCTCAACAGGAACCCTAGGAAAGAGGGTATCGCCTTTGAGAGGAAACTCAATGCTAATGGTACATATTGGAAGCCTGAGCAGTACCCCAAAACTACATGGGCTGCTGCAAAGGGACCTCCAGTTGATCCATCTAACTTATTTGGATTTGCATGTGAATCTCCTCATTCTGATGATGAGTCAATTGACTCCAACTATAAGCTATTCAAAAATCAGAATGGTGAAGTATTTGCTAGATATGTTGGCACTAACTGCAGGAACGGCTCCCCTATGAAGAAAATCTGGGTTCCCAAAAGATGCCTTGAAAATCTTCAGGTGAATGTCATCATGACGCCACCTGTGAAGAATCGGAACCCCAGATCAAATTCTTCATATGGACCAAATTCTTCATATGGACCAAATTCCTCATATGGAGCAGAGTCCTCGGATGAATATCATCGTGCTAACCCGTCTGTTTCACAGGGAAGATCTAAGGATTATGGATATGTGCATTATTCTTCAAATCATTATGTCCATAAGTCCTCGAAGATTCTCTGCATACTCTTATGCTTACTCTAACCCCTCTGATGTGAGACGAAATGGACTGGCTTCTATGCCATCCTTTTCGTACGGAGCTCGCAGAATGATGAACTCTTTGCCACCCCTTCAGATGTGCGTGGTGAAGAAAAAGAACTAATCTCTTCTGCAGGGTCAGGTCTCCAGACACACGTAATCGTCTGAAGAATTTGCTCGAGACCTGAGCATGCCTAATAGGACGCAGGCTAATCATGAAGAAATGAACTTTCATTTCTCACGTCCTCATATTGCTTTATCAGTTCTTTTACTTGATGAAATTGATCTGATGAATTGATGTCATATTCTTCACTGATGAAGTATATGAGTTTGTAAGCCGCACTAATTCATCTGTAGGATGATCAACCCAAAGCCACTGAGTGGGTCCTTGATAGTGGATGTACAAACCACATGACTGGTGACAAGAATATATTGATGGATGCTCCATTATATCCGTCGCATCTGAAGCATATCATTTTTGCTGACAAAGGCAAAAGTCAGGTATTGCGTCTAGGTAAGGTTGCGATTACAAAGGATCGACACATGGACAAAGTCATGCTTGTTGAGTCCTTAGGATACAACCTTATGTCTGTCTCAATGCTTTGTGATCTTGATATGGTTGTTGTCTTTGGCAAGTACCGTTGTGTTGTGGTTATGGAAGCTGACAATTCCAAAGTCTTCGAAGGCTTTAGGAGAGGAGATCTGTATATTGTTGAATTCTCTACAGGACCACAACCAGCCGTGTGCTTACTTGCAAAAGCTTCAGAAGGCTGGCTCTGGCATCGATGACTTGGTCATGTAGTCATGAGGAATTTGCACACGCTTGCAAAGAAGAAGCATGTCATTGGCATCGAGAATGTCAAATTCCTCAAGGATCACCTATGCGGAGCCTGTGAATCTGGGAAGATGACGAAGGCCAAGCATCCAACAAAGACTATCATGACCACCACTCGCCCGTTTGAATTGCTTCACATGGATCTCTTTGGTCCTAATCATTATTCTGCTATTTCAAATGAAGCATCTCAATATGGCTTTGTTATTGTTGATGATTATTCTCGCTATACATGGGTACACCTTGTTACTTACAAACATGAAGTGCAGGAAGTCTTCAAACGATTTTCCTCGAGGGCTTCAACCAACTTTGGTGTGAAGATCAAGCACATCAGAAGTGACAGTGGCACTGAGTTCAAGAATTCTGGTCTCGATGACTATCTTGATGAACTTGGTATTACTCATGAGTTATCTGCTCCCTACACTCCTCAGCAGAATGGCGTCGTGGAGCGCAAGAACAGGACTCTTGCAGAGATGGCTCGCACTATGCTTGATGAATACAAAACGCCTCGTCGTTTCTGGACTGAGGCAATTGATACTGCGTGCCACATCATCAACAGAGTATATCTTCACAAATTCTTCAAAAAGACTGCCTATGAACTCCTCACTGATAAGAAAGCCAGTGTAAGTTATTTCAAAGTCTTCGGTGCTAAATGTTGGATTAGAGATCCTCAGCACATGAAGGTTTTATGCTTGGTTATGGAAAGGACTCGCACACCTACAGAGTCTTCAACAACGTTCTTCACAAAGTTGTTGAAACTATAGATGTGCGGTTCGATGAAACTAATGGCTCGCAAAGAGAGCACCTACCTATTGTGATAGATGAACCAGCACCTGAGGAAACTATCAAGTTCAAGGCTACTGATGATGTCATTCCTACTGAAGAATCTACTGAATAATTCATTCCAGAACATGAAGAACATCGAGCTAATGCACCTGAAGAAAATGCTGAAGAAAATGGTGCTGAAGAAAATGCTGATCAAACTCTTCAAAGACAACCAGCTCATCCTCGCATTACAAAAGAAGTGCAAGTTGAAAAGATCATCAATGACATCAAAGCGCCAGGTCCTCTCACACGCTCAAAAGCTTCACATTTGTCTAACTTTTGTGGGCAGTATGCTTTTGTCTCTATTACAGAGCCCACTAAGGTAGATGAAGCATTTCTGGAGCCTGAGTGGATTCGGGCCATGCAAGAAGAATTACATCAGTTTGAGCTCAACAATGTCTGGGAACTAGTCAAACGTCCAGATCCTCGCAAGCATAATATCATCGGCACAAAGTGGATCTACCGCAACAAGCAAGATGAAAATGGCCTTGTGGTGAGGAATAAGGCATGGCTTGTAGCTCAAGGCTACACACAGGTTGAAGGAATTGATTTCGATAAAACTTTTGCACCTTTTGCTAGACTTGAGGCTATTCGCATATTACTTGCTTATGCTAACCATCATGATATCACTTTATATCAAATGGATGTGAAAAGTGCATCCCTCAATGGTAAGCTTGAGGAAGAAGTATACGTTGCTCAACCCCCAGGTTTTGAAGATCCAAAGAATCCTGACAAAGTCTTCAGACTCAACAAGGCCCTCTATGGCCTCAAGCAGGCCCCACGGGCTTGGTATGATACCTTGAAGGAACTCCTCATGAAGAAAGGCTTCAAACCCGGTTCTCTCGACCCTACTCTTTTCACTAAATCTTATGATGGTGAATTGTTTGTGTGCCAAATATATGTTGATGATATTATCTTTGGCTGTACTGACCAACGTTATAGTGATGAATTTGCCTATATGATGAGTGAAGAATATCAAATGTCTAGGATGGGAGAGTTGAAATTCTTCTTAGGTCTTCAAATTCGTCAACAACATAATGGCATATTCATCTCTCAGGAGAAATACCTCAAGGATGTACTGAGGAAATTCGGCATGCAAGATTGCAAAGGCGTCAAAATTCCTATGCCCACAAATGGCCATCTGTGCACTGATGAAAATGGTATTGACTTTGATCATAAGGTATACTGCTCCATGATAGGTTCCTTATTGTACTTATGTGCATCTAGGCCAGATATAATGCTTAGTGTTTGCATGTGTGCCCGATTTCAAGCTACACCGAAGGAATCACACCATAAGGCTGTGAAGCATATTCTTCGATATCTAGCTCACACACCAACACTTGGATTATGGTACCCCAAGGGCTCAGTTTTTGATCTTGTTGGATATTCTGAATCTGACTATGCTGGTGATCGTGTGGATGGCAAGTCAACATCTGGTACATGTCATTTCCTCGGACGATCTTTGGTCTGTTGGTCCTCGAAGAAACAGAGCTGCGTATCACTATCTACTGCTGAAGCTGAGTACATTGCCGCTGGTTCTTGCTGTGCCCAATTGCTATGGATGAAGCAAACTCTCAAGGACTACGGCGTCAACATGAAGAATGTGCCTCTCTTCTGTGACAACGAGAGTGCCCTCAAGATTGCTCACAACTCAGTTCAGCACTCGAAGACAAAGCACATTCAGATTCGTCATCATTTTCTTCGTGATCATGTGTTGAAGGGCGACATTTCTATTGAGCATGTGAAGACTGAAGAACAGCTAGCCGATATCTTCACAAAGCCCTTGGATGAGAAGAGATTTAGCAAGTTGCGGTGTGAGCTAAATATCGTAGAATCTTCGAATGTTCTTTGAAAAGGAAACTCATCCTAACACTTATGAAAAATTGATGACTTAGATGTGCAACACATGAAGAAACGTTTTTCTTCAATCAATGAAGAATAACACTCTTAGTGTGACGAAATTAACGAAGAATTTGATTCTCAGAACCCTACGATAATTGTACGCGGTGTCTGAAATCATCATTCTTATACGGTGGGTTACGCCACCACCAAAAGTTGAAATTCCTCAATTATTCATATTCTTCAACTTTGCATAGTCTTCACTGGTTCCGTCATTTTTCTTCATTGGCTATTTATATATATGAGTTTATTTCCTCTACAGCATTCACTTATTGCTATTTCTTCAAGTTGGTTTTCTGCTAAGTGAATGTGATCGGACCCTTCCCCTCTATGCTTTACTCAACCCAATCTGTTCACAAATTCTTCATGTGCGTTCTATTTGAAACTCATTCAAAATCTTCACAGTGTCCTTGTCAGCTGAAGAAATTGCGAACGGAACTTTAAAACCTATCTTATCGAAATTTTCGGCTTTGCCGCTCAAACCGTTCTGCATCCCACGATACGCTTATCCACTCACCCACGATCTAACACGATCTCCACCTCTCACTACATGGGTGACACATGTCATGCGAATGAGAAGGGTCAGGGGCACGTTCGTCCAATTTCTTTGGGCGAGCAGTTTTTCACCGTGGCTATAAATACCCCTCCTTCCCTTCCTCACTTCTTTTACTCCGCTCGACCTCTCTCTCCTGCTCGAGCTTCTCAAACCCTAGCGCTGCCGCTACTTCATCGCCGCCGGTGAGGAAGAGCTTCACTGCCTCGACCTTGTCACCGACGTACTCGCACCGACCGCGGAAATCTTCACTCCGCCGCCGCCGTAGCCGTCTTCCTCCGCCAAGTTAGGGCGTGGAAGATCTGCACAGACGAACTTCACATCTCCTCACTCCATTTCGTCATGTTCTTCGTCCAGGGTAATTAAAAGTTACTTTTACTACCCTCATTGATTCGAATGATTATCTACAAAATCTTCAAAAGTGTTTTTCTTCATATCTTCACACACTGAACACCTCACAAGTCATCTGTTCTTGACTCGTTTCTCTAAGCATCATTTTTCTTCAAGATTCCTCAATTGTGTGGATCTTCGATCTATACAACTCTGGAACCTAAGACAAAGAACACTTAGTGAAAATCTTCAAGACTCATCTGGTCAAATTCCTCAAACTTGCTCATTTTGAAAAACCTTCTGAGAACGCATATGACCTCTCCAAATTCCTCGCAACTATATTCTATTCACAGGTACACATGTCAGCTGCTAAATCACTAGGTTCTCATCAACTTAACTCATTTGCAGCGTTCCTCGAAGAAAAGTTGCATACCTCTTCGGAGAATTCGATTGTTCAAATTCCTCAACAGAAGAAAATGGCTGATGGTAAAAGGCCATAGAAGGGAGGAAAGAGGCCTGAGGTAAATACAACGTTTGAAATCCCTGATGACATATATGCTGGGTACTGCACACCTACTGAGGAAACCAAGAATGAGCGCAAAGTGCGCAAACAGAGGATAGAGAGGAGATGGGCAAGAGAATGGAGGGAGTACAGATATGTTACTCCTAAGTACATGAAGAAATTCGCACTCAATCCTCCATGCCCAAGAGCTCCATTGGCACCTGGCCAAATAGTAGATCCCACCAGCCTCAAGCGCGGTGAGGACTATACTGATGAATGGGCCAAGCGCCAAACCAAGTTGGCTAAGCAAGCCAGAGAAGAAGTGAGGAAATTCAATGAAGACTCTACCGCTGCTGCTGCCTCTATTGAGGCCTCTGCTGTCAAGCCAAAGAAGGCTATGTCTAAGAAGCCTGCACGCAGGCCAAGTTCCTCAGCAATGCCCTCACGGCTAGAATCATCAAAGCCCTCACGGCCAATTCCTCATGCTGCTCCTGTTCCTCCAAAGTCCTCAGCTCCTCCGCCAAAGCCTTCAGCTGTTCCGACTAAATCCTCAGCACCTGTGCATCTCGCTTCATGCCAAAGGACTGCCGGCATCTCCATTGCCTCAGGTGTCTCAGCTAGTTCCTCAGTTGCACCAAGTTCCTCAGCTGGTCCCTCACTGCTGAAGACAAAGGCCACTGCTGGACGAGGTCCTCGCCCAAGTCCTCAAAAGAAGCAAGTCGCTTTCCAAGTGCCGTCTGATGAAGACGAAGATGATGATGATGAACTTGCAGAAATCATCAGAGACAGGCAAGTCAGGGCCGCTAGAGCCAAAGGATCAGAAGTGCCACTGCTTTTGGATCCCAAGCTGATACTCGACTACATTGATGATTGGCACAAGGACCCCAACACTCCCTTGCCTGACTTCAAGCTGACTCCTGGCCAGAGTCACATGCTGACCCACTTCATTCAAGAAGAAAAGTGGAAATTTGAGAAGGCCAGGCAGATCAAGAAAGCGCAGTAGAAGAAAGAGCGCTATCTCAAGAAAAACGTTGTCTCTATGACAACTGAAGAACTTGTCACTATTCAGACTGAGATTAAGAAACTCAGTGATAACTTTGACGCATATCACTCTGATTGGCTTGGAGCCAAGGTTCGTTTTGTGAAACTTGCGAATAACTTCACTTCCAATGTTGCAGCCCCAACGCAATAGGAAATTCCTCAGGCTGAAGCATCTACTCAGCCTACTGAAGAACATGCCAGCACCGTTGATGATACTCAGGCTGCTGACGATAATGTGAGTTCCAGGGCTGATGACTGCATTCCAGCCGCTGAAGAAATTGCCAGGGCACCCACTAGTGGTGTGCCTGAAGAAACTGAAGAACTCAGGGCAACTGCATCAGTTGTGCCTGAAGAAAGTCAACCAGATTCCTCAGCTGCTCCTGCACCAACTTCAACTCCAATCCTTCCATCTGCATCAGATGTGAAGAAGACCAAGGCTGCAGAGCGTGCTGTAGTGAAGAAAAGGAAAGCATCAGCTGCTTCAGATTCTTCAGCTCCGAAGAAAATGGAGCCTATGACAAGTTCGTTTGCAAATCCGATTGATGTTGTTCCCATCTCAACCAGGCCATCAAAGGACCTTGTTCCTTTTGATGAAGAATATGTGATACCTAGCAGATCGGATGAAACTCCTTCTGCTACTTCATCTGAACCGTTGGATGAAGAAATTGAAGTGGATGTAATCCCTTCAACACCTATCATCTCCTCGCCTATGCCTCAGTTCACAGCTGAAGAGGCTGGCGTTGAAGAAATGGAAGATGAAGATGTGGACATTGGCTGCTCCACACCCGTAATCAGTGATGAATTCTAGGAAATTCAGCATCCAAACTCTCCAATGTTCACCCCTCTACAGCAAATTCCTCAGTCCCCCACACAAACTGTTCACATGGGCTCTGAAGAAACTCATCCCACTACATCTGTCCATGAGGAAATTCCAGACACTAGCGCTGAAGAAACTGCCGCTGCTGAACAACCAACGATGCAGACTGCTACTGAGGAGGAACCAGAAATTCCTCAGCCTGAAGAACCTGCGATTGAGATTCCTGAGGTCGTGATGCAACTCACTCACACTCCTCTGCCAAAGCCAAAGGATCCTTTCTCACGCAAGCAAAAGTTCAAGGCTGATGATTTCTTCGGCAAGCACGTATTCTTCGAAGATTACAACCCATATGACTCTGCTCGCATTAGGAAGAGGCGTTTCTGGACTGCCAGTCAAGCAAATTTCTATTCCTCTGTGCTTTTCAACAAGGAGAAAATCTTCTAACATGAGCATATTCCTCATGTGGATATGGAATCTCTGCCGTGCTTCGCACCACTCCTCAGTGTTCTTCACGACGCTGGACTGCTCAACTTTTGCTCTGACATCTGCGATTGGAATGAAGAACTGATTCTTCAATTCTATGCAACGCTGCACATCACCGGAGATGCTGATGATGTGAATTCATGGTTGCTGGACTGGATGTCTGAAAACACTCACTACACTGCACCATCCTCTGAATTGCTTCGTGCTCTACCACTTAGTCCTCCCCTTGAAGAAGCCCGCTGCATCTACAGTGAACCTGATCTCACACATCGTTACATGCAGGTGCTGATGAAGCCTTTGAAACCAGGTCATGCACCATGAACCAAATTCCTCGTGAAGGAATTGATGTACGTGCCCAGAACTGTCTATCGTATTCTTACGAGGACAATCAGTCCCATCAAAGGCCACGACTCATCTGATGAGGAGATTGTTGGCATCATGAAGAATCTGGTATTCAACGTCGTTCATGGCATTCCTGTCAATTATCACGATTTCTTCATGAGGACTATGGCCAATGTTGCACTGTCTCCTTTGAGCTGAAGCCTTATGCACCTTGGATTATGAGATTCCTCAGGACAAGGTCTTCACTCAACTACAAAGCTGATTTCCAGAATCACCTCAGCTACTTGCCCCCAATTGAAGTCCTCAAGCAGACATATTCCTCAGTTGATGGAAAGGGCAAGGCACCAGCTGTAATTGATGAAGGCATTCATCCATTGGATGGTCAGTTTCGCAAAGTTGCAGCTTATTCCACCAATGATAACTCTGCCACACATGACTCTGCCAATGCACCTAAGTCCACTCCTCAAGCCACTGCTTCGCGCATGATGACTGACCGTGAACTTCTCCTTAGTCTTCACCAGAAGGTGGATCGAAATCACAAATGGGTTAAGCGTCAGTTTGGTTCACTTCTTCACAACATGACTGCCACACACAATGCAGTGAAGAAAAACCACTACTACCTCCATCAAGTCTTCGGTCGCACCTGGGCAATCCTGTCACATCTATATGGTGAAGAAGATCTGAAGAACATGGGTCTCAAAGAAGATTTTGACTGGTCCGCACCTCCACCGAAGAAATTCAAGAAGGTCCAACTTCCTTCTCTAGTGGCCAGCTCATTTTCTTCATCGCGCGATACTGATGAACATGAAGATTTGGACGACACTGCGGCAGGCCCTACATCAACAAACGACCCCAACAACGCTGGCGCTCCTTCATCAACATGATTATCTTCAGGGGTGTTAGTCCTCATTTTTGATCCTTTTGGTCATTCGATGACAAAGGGGAAGAAATATGAGTTAGTCTTCAAGCGGGTCTACTATATGGGCGTTTTTTTATTTGCTAAGTTACAACTCTCGTTCTTCTGAAACTTTATTGGATCGAGTTGTAATCTTAAACCCGATGGTGCTCTAATACTTTTGATGCACTGTGCTCTGATACTTTTGATGCACTATTCTGCATGCTTATTCCTCGTTAATATTATTGCACGCATGCTGAATTTCATCAGGCACCATATTTCATCATGCATTTCAAATTCTTCATATTATATGTTAAATGCGTGTATGAATTACAAGATATAGGGGGGAGATCCCCGTTATTCAACTCTTCAAGTGTGCATTGCTTCAAAGGCAAATTCCTCACTATGCATATCTTCAGGGGGAGTTCTTCTATATCTTGCAATCAAATTCCTCAATATCAGTAGTTACACTTCATATGCTTATCCCCGTTCAAAACTTAACCTTATTGTCATGAATCACCAAAAAGGGGGAGATTGTAAGTGCATCTAGTGCCTCTTAGTGATTTTGGTGTATTGAAGACTTATAGGTTAAGGGACTAATGCATTTGTGAGTGTACACATGTCTATAAGTCTATGAGGAGTTTGATATTTACCGGAAAAGTCGACCCCTAAAAATGAATATCTTCGACTGAAGATTTCGGTATTTCCGAAGACTTTAATGAAGACTTTGAAAGTCAATAAATTGGTGTGTCCGTGAAGACTTGATATTCATGCGAGGAATATGGAGCTTGAAGACTTTCGTTTTCATAGTTTTGTTTTTCTCTTTCATGAGTCATAGGAAACACCGTACTGTTAAAGGGGGTCGAGGAAATACTAAGGAAAATTTTCCATGTGATGCTCAACTCAAAATCCTACACCTACCAATCCCTTCGAGTGAAGCCATTGGAAATCTCATACAGTTCAGTCAATTTCTTCAATGACAAAGACGAAGTTCTTCTGGTCTCTAAGGAATTTGTCCTGACTGAGGAGTTAGGAATTCGCCAGTGCAGATTGCCTACACAGTGAGGAACATGATAGCCCTGCGGATTTTGCTACTCAAAATTCCGACCGTTGCTTTGCTATGCGCCAGCTGTCCCAAAATATCTATCCACCTAATGGTCATATCATTGAAGGGCATTTATGTCTTATCATGTCGGGCTGCTCCCTAGGCTATAAATAGCCGCCCCCTACAACCACTAGCTGGTTGGCTGCTCCGAGAGAAACTGACAATTGTCATTTGAGAGCAACCCTGTGACGCCCCGTGACCAATGTGCCAGGTGACCTCCAGTTTTTCGCTGTTGTTTCCATGTCATTCGCTTGCGTGTTGCATCTTGTCATGTCATCATGTGCATTGCATCATCATGTTTTCAAAACTTGCATTCGTCCGGGGTATCCCAGTTCTCCCCGTTGTCCGTTCCGAGCCCAGACACACTTGCACGCGCCCGTGGCATGTCCGAAATATTATTTTATAAATGGCCGGAAAATTTTCTCGGAATGGGTTGAAAGTTGGCATGTGGTGTTGTTATGTTGTAGGTAGGCCGCCTGCCAAGTTTCATCGCATTCGGAGTTCGTTTGGTAGCCCAACGGATAACTATAGCGACATTATAGTCGGTCTAACGTCGGACGTTTTCGGTCTCGGGAAACAGTCACCGGGCATCTCCTCTTCTCTCTTCTTAGCCCTTTGCCTTCTCACTACCTCTCACCACCAAGCCCGACCTAACCTCTCTCGTCAGCCGCGGACCTCCTCCCGTATGCGTCCGAAATCTGTCCCGGACCCGACCCGGATAGTCGTTACCGCTGTGTCCGGATCAACCCCAAACATCTACAAAATGTCTCCGTTTTGTTAATTGGACTTCCTAACATATTTTTTCCATCCGTCCAATTACGATCGGAGGGACGAGATAGCCCCTAACCTATCCTACTCACTATATATTTTAGCCTAACCCTAGACCAACTCCCTCTTTTTCCTCACCCGCCGCCACTCTCTCATCGGGATCCTCCCAGATCCCCTTCTCACCCAACCAGCTAGCTCCTTCCAAATCCATCGATTCCCTCCTCTGCTCGCTCATCCCCGAGCACCTCGATCCACCAGCGCCGCGTCGCCCGAGTACTAGACGCCAACGGCGACAATCACCACCGAACCAGCAGGCCCTGCGCCTCATCCTTCTTCCTTCCCCTTGTCCTCCCGTTCTTCCTCCCTTTCTCCTTTCTATTTTCTCTCTCCCTCTCACATCTCTCTCTTCCAGGTACCCAAGGGTTTTCCCGCCGCGCCATGGACGCCAAGGCCGAGTCGCCGTGCTCTTCTCTCGAATCCAGCGAACCAAGCCGCTATTGGAGCAGCCGCACCAACCTCGCGCGGGCCTCAACCTCCTTGCTTGTCGCCTCCCCGACAGCGTCGCCCATGGCCTCGTCTTCAGCAGAGACGAGCCTCCCCGTGCTCCTCCAACTTGCATCCTCGAGCGCCCACGCCTACCGCCGACCGGCCACGGCCAGGTCGCCTCGCCTCATCTCGATCTCACTCCGGCCCTCTCTCTGTCCCTGCCTCGTGTCTGAAATTTTCCCTGCCAGGGCCCTGCCGTTCCTCCCCGCCTCGGAGCTCCCTTGCGCCACCGGATCCGAGACCCCCTTGCCCGGACCTGCCCGTTCCCGGCGCTCGTGTCGTCGTCAGCCACCGTCACCGGAGTTCCCTGTCGGCTCGCGCGCCGACCTGCAAGTCCCACACCGCCACTGCTCCCCTGTTTCAACCGCTGCTGCCTGCTTCGTCCCCTTCCTCTGCGATTCGGGCGAGCGTGCCCCAGGCAGTTGCCGCACATGCCCGCGTGGGCCACAAGCACGCCCGAGGCCCAGCCGCGTGACCTACCGGCCTCCCTCCTCAACCGAGTGGGCCGAGGCCCATGGTGAGGCCAGCTGCGCGCCCTCTTTTTTTTCCATGGTTGGGCCGGCTAGATTCGGCCCGAGTGCCTGTTTTTTTTTTCGCGACCGAATTTGCTAATTATCCAGAGTTGACAGAATTGCAGAAAAAACCTCATACTTCATGCATTTAATAACTTCTCAACCGCGCATCAGTTTAAAATAATTTAGATATGAAACTTGCTTAGAATTTCATCTAGTTTAATAATATGTCATTTTCATCCATGTTTAAAATGCTTAAAATGTTGTTTGTTTAAATTTGCCCAAATGCCATGCTAAAATGCTTTAATTCATAACTAAATAACCGTAGCTCCATTTTAAATAAACTTTATATGTAAATGGGGTAGAAAAATGCCTAGATTTACATGGTGCACTCATATTGCATGTTTAACAACCCTAAAACTGTGTTTAGGGCAGAACAGTACCAAATCTATAATATGCATATGGGGATTTACCGGAATTGTTGTTTGTTGTTCCGGCCTCATTTAAACTTGCCTAGATGTGTAGTTTTATTATGCTTCACCTCTTGCCATGCTAACAACATTTAATATTGTTGGGTACATCAACAAGAGAGAACTAAATAAGTCTTGTGGTGTTTTGTCAATATGCATCCCGATGCATATTAAGCTCCACTTAATTTGGAGGTTTGCTTGTGCACTTTGCCATGCCATGCTTCATTAAACCGGACATGCATCATACTTGGTTGTGCATCATGCCATGTTTATGTGAGGGTTGTTTACTATGTTGTGTGCTTCTTTCCGGTGTTTGCTTCTTCTGGTTGGTTCCGGTAACGTCGCGCTTGTGAGGATTCGTTCGTCTATGCCCGTTTGTCTTCTTCATGGACTCGTTCTTCTTCCTTGCGGGATTTCAGGCAAGATGATCATACCCTCGAAATCACTTCTATCTTTGCTTGCTTAGTTGCTCGCTCTTTTGCTATGCCTATGCTGTGATACCTACCACTTGCTTATCATGCCTCCCATATTGTTGAATCAAGCCTCTAACCCACCTTGTCCTAGCAAACCGTTGTTTGGCTATGTTACCGCTTTGCTCAGCCCCTCTTATAGCGTTGTTAGTTGCAGGTGCAGATTGAAGTTTGTTCGTTGTTGGAACATGGAGATGTTGTTCCTTGTTGGAACACGTTTACTTGTTGGGATATCGCAATATATCTTATTTAATTAATGCATCTATATACTTGGTAAAGGGTGGAAGGCTCGGCCTTATGCCTAGTGTTTTGTTCCACTCTTGCCGCCCTAGTTTCCGTCATATCGGTGTTATGTTCCCGGATTTTGCGTTCCTTACGCGGTTGGGTTATAATGGGAACCCCTTGACAGTTCGCTTTGAATAAAACTCCTCCAGCAAGGCCCAACATTGCTTTTACCATTTGCCACCTAGCCTTTTTTCCTTTGGGTTAGGCCAGCCCAAGGGTCATCTTTATTTTAAACCCCCCCGAGCCAGTGCTTGTCTAAGTATTGGTCCAAACTAGAGCCCCTTGCAGCGCCACCTCGGGGAAACTCGAGGGCTGGTTTTAGTTGTACGGATTTCTTATCCGGTGTTGCCCTGAGAACGAGATATGTGCAGCTCCTATCGGGATGTCGGCGCATCGGGTGGTCCTGCTGGACTTGTTTTACCATTGTCGAGGATGTCTTGTAGAACCAGGATACCGAGTCTGATCGGAATGTCTCGGGAGGAGGTCTATTCCTTCGTTGACCATGAGAGCTTGTCATGGGCTAAGTTGGGACACCCCTGCAGGGATTTGAACTTTCGAAAGCCGTGCCTGCGGTTATGGGCAGATGGGAATTTGTTAATGTCCGGTTGTAGATAACCTGAACCTTTACTTATTAAAAATATATCAACAGCGTGCGTAACCGTGATGGTCTCTTTCCGGCGGAGTCCAGGAAGTGAACACGGTGTTGGAGTTATGTTTGACGTAGGTTGCTCTAGGATCACTTCTTGATCATAGATTTTCGACCGTGCTTTTGCCTTCTCTTCTCGCTCTCATTTGCGTATGTTAGCCACCATATATGCTAGTCGCTTGCTGCAGCTCCACCTCATACCTTTACCTTACCCATAAGCTTAAATAGTCTTGATCGCGAGGGTGTGAGATTGCTGAGTCCCTGTGGCTCATAGATACTTCCAAAACCAGCTTGCAGGTGCCGAGGAGTCCGTGCAGATGACGCAACCCAGCTCAGGAGGAGCTCGTTGAAGATCTTGTCCTTCGTGTTGTTTTGTTCTAGTTGATCAGTAGTGAAGCCCACTTGGGGTCGATCGGGGACCTTTGTCGCATTTGGGGTTCTTCTTTTATTTTGGTTCCGTAGTCGTACCTTGATTGTATTTGAATGATGTAATGCTTTATTCATGTTTTGTGTGAAGTGGCGATTGTAAGCCAACTATGTATCTTTTTCCCTTATGTATTACACGGGTTGTGTGAAGATTACCTCACTTGCGACATTGCTTTCAATGCGGTTATGCCTCTAAGTCGTGCTTCGACACGTGGGAGATATAGCCGCATCGAGGGCGTTACAAACCCATCCTCTGAGGACTTTGAGCGAAAATCATCAAGTGAGGAAAGACCAAAAACCCAAAACCCAAACACCTACAAACCCCAAGTGATTGAGCATCATTGAAGAGATTGATCCTGAGTGGATCTGACGCTTGTTACCTTTGAAGACTGTGCTTCTTCTAGACGGTTAGGCATCATGGTCTAGAGCATCCAAGAGGAATTGTGGATCGCCGAGTGACCAAGTTTGTGAAGGTTTGGAAGTCGCCTGAAGACTTACCACGAGTGATTGGACGAGGTCTGTGTGACCTTAGTTCAAGGAGAATATGGTGAGGACTGGGTGTCCTGAGCTGCGTGTTCAGGACTGGGTGTCCGGGACTGTGTGTCCTCGAGTTTAAATACTCAGCCGCTCCAACCAGACATACAACTGAGACAGCAGTTGGAACTGGTCTACCAAATCATTTTCTTCACCAAGCTTACTGGTTCTATTTCCTCAACTCTTTCATTTCCTCATAACTGTGTTGTGTGTTTGTTCATATCTGTGTTTGAAGACTTTGACTGAAGACTTTCTCAATTTCCTCAGTTCAATTTCTTCAGTCTATTTGTCTTCATCCTGTGTTATCCTGTGATTACGCTTCCTGTACTCTGTGCCTGTCTTCATTTCATCATGATGACTATGCTTGTATTCTGTTATGTTTACTTTTGAGTACTTATTCCACTACTAGTAGTTCTTCGCTAAGGAATTTCCTCACCGGCAAATTCCTCGATGAAGAATTTCATAAAAATCGCCTATTCACCCCCCTCTAGTCGATATAACGCACTTTCATACATTATTTAATGAACATGGGTGGGGCCTCGATCACACGAACTACACGGCAGCGGAAGAACGACGAAGTGGAACTCCATAGCACAGGGACACCGACGTGGAAAAGGCCTAGACACAAGATGCACTCCGATGCAAATCGACTTGCCTGAAAGCTGGCATAATACGCTAGGTCAGTACATTGAATGTACTTGCAAGCTCACAACAAACATAAGCACGATGACAGACAATATCTTGATAATTAATCAGGTTAAATCAATGCACGAAATACTACAGATGCAATGCAACCAAACAGTGCACCGAGTCACGCGGACTCGCTTACCAGCTGGTTACCTCGTAACTAGACGGTGACCACACCGGGGTCACACTTGAAACCAGTTACTCATCAACACCTCGAGTGTTTAAGTTTCACCACGAAACAATGCATCACAACAATCACTTAGTTTGCAAGATTTGTTATAAAAGATGATCAATTGTGTGACTTACTCCTGAGTCTTGCCCATAACCGAGGACGCGGCTATCCATAGATTAAATACACTCTGCAGAGGTAGCGCACTTTACCCACACTACGGAATACCTGGCCTCGCACTCCCCTTCGGGTTGACCAAAGTATTCCGACGAAACCCTCCCTTTGTCATGCACTCTCCTCGGCCACTCTGACCATCTCCCTCTCAGGTCTAGGTCTTGGGTTGCCCCGTGTCTACCAAAGACACCAACGGCCACCGTCATGGCAAAATGGTCCCAAAGGGGGACAAGGTACCATAAAAACAAAAACAAGCACACAAGGTTATGTCTGCTTACCGGGCTAGGGTATGCACGCCCATAACCTTCCCTAGCGGGAGGCACCGGTGAGATCCACAACAAAGAAACGAATCAAGACCTTTCCATTAGGTAAATGTAGTCACACTGAATTAGAACCTGATTCATTGGCACCATGATGTGATCAACATCATATTCAAGTTGAACTTAATTCAATTTAACTTTGATAAAAACTTTTTATCAATAACATGATATAAAAAATTTCATGCAACTACTCGTCATGCGACACTAAAGATCAAAACTCTCTGGTTATAACTCATGTTATCATCAAGAAATATTTTTATTAGTTCTTTATTTAAATGAAAGTATCACTTAGTAAAAATTAATACCATTAATCTTCATAGCAATATACCTAGTGCAAAATCTTACTCTACTTAACCAAACAAGTTCGTGCATTCATCAAGGAACTAAAACAAGCATATCATGCATAATAAAGTAACTAACAATCAACCAAATTTATTTATCAAATTTTAAATGCAAATACGAACTCATATCCAAGTAGAAAATCATAGATATTGAAATAACACCATCCAAATGCTGGTGTGGCTTGCCTTAGTGTAGAGGAGGATCACACTCCTCTTAGGTTGCATCAAGACAAGCTTCTCCTTGTGAAAATAATTTAAAACCACAAAAATAAATGTCAAAAAACATTCTGAAAACCACCAGAAACTCTAGGCAGCAGAGAAAAATCCATCCTCCGGTGTGCTGCTAGAACTTTTTGTAACAAAGACAATGCAAAAAGAATCAATTCATTTGGAATTATGGTTTAGAAATGGTGGCTGGTCATAGTTTAGTCCAATTTCTGAATTAAATTTGAATTAAATAGAATTCTGGGGGGTGACGTCGAAGACGTAAAGCGGGAGTGCGCCTCCACTCGTACCACTTCGGGCGCGAGTGGTGAGGCTGACACTGGGTCCCGCCCGTCAGGAGAGAGAGAGAGGGGGGGATCAAGATCAGAGGGGGCGGGGTACTTGCTGTACTAACTGGGATTTTAGGTCAGAAGAGAAATTATTTTCTACAGCAAAAATATTCCAAAAAGCGGTGCAATATTTTTGCATGGGAAGGTGGGCCGGGGTTCTAAGAATATTCATGATTTATGTCAGATTTTTCTGAGCAAGAAAAATTGAGGTTGATTTGGAGCACAAGTTTCTGAAGTGAGTTTCAGAGTGGAAAATGAATATTTTTGTTTTAGGAAAAATATTCATTTGAATATTTTGGGAATTTGTTGGAAGAATAAGGTAGATATGTCACTTGGGTGAAAGTCAAGGATATGCCCAAGTGACAAGTCCATTTGAAATGATTCAAAACCCAAATCAAATCAGGGCAGAAACCACGGTGAAAACCAAGTCCAGAAAAAGAGAGAGGGCAAGTCCGGAAAAAGAGAGAAGGCACAATCCAGGCTGTCACAAACCTCCCCCACTTAGGATGAATCTCGTCCTCGAGATTCGGTTGCCTTGGAAAACCATTCTGGGTATGTAGTCCTTAAAAATTCCTCTCTTTCCCAGGTTGCTTCTTCTTTGGTGTGATGCTCCCACTGAACCTTGTAAAACCGTATCTCTTTGCTGCAAGTGACCCTTTCTGTCTGATCCAGTATTCTAACTGGATTTTTCTCATAAGTCAAATCCTTAGACAATTCTATCTCTGCCATATCAGTCCTTTTCTCCAGTGGCGAGATACATCTCCTTAGCCGTGACTTGAGAAACACGTTGTGTACTTCTGAAAATTCTGGTGGCAATTCCAACTTGTATGCAAATGTTCTGACTCTGGGCATGACGGGGAATGAACCGATATATCTGGGTGCCAATTTTCCTCCGGTCTGAAACCTCTTGACTCCTTTCATAAGGGTTACTCGGAGATATACGTGTTCTCTGGGTTCGAAGCTGATCTGATGATGTTTGGCATCATAGTAGCCCTTCTGGCGGGATTTGGCCATTTGCAGTTTGTCTCGGATTTCCTTGACTTGCTTCTCCGCTTTGAGCATTAAATCAGTCCCGAAAATGAGGTTGTCTCTGGTTTGAGACCAATTCAATGGGGTGCGGCATTTCCGTCCATACAGGGCTTCACAGGGTGACATCTTTAAGCTGGTCTATAAACTGTTGTTATAGGAAAACTCGGCGTAGGGCAGATAGTCTTCCCACTTGGTTCCAGGGGCCAGTGTGCCTGCCCGGAGCATATCCTCGAGTATTTGATTTACTCTCTCAGTCTGTTCATCTGTCTGAGAATGATAGGCCGTGCTATACTTCAGAGCGGTCCCCAAGGCTTGATGTAGTCAGGACCAAAATGCGGAGGTGTATAGAGATCCCCTGTTGGAGGTGATAGGCTTGGGTACTCCATGCAGACTGACGATTCTTGATACATACATCTGTGCGAGTAGATTTGCACGGTATGTAGTCCGAATAGGCAGGAAGTGTGCCACCTTGGTTAAGGTGTCCACTATTCGCGTCGTTTCCTTGATGAGACCTTGGTAATCCAGCAATGAAATCCATGCAAATATCGTCCCATTTCCATTGGGATACCGGCAGAGGCTGGAGGAGCCCGACGAGTTTTTGATGTTCCGCCTTTACCTTATTGCATATGTCGCAATAGGCCACAAAGTATGCGATGTCTCTCTTCATTCCATCCCACCAAAATACCCGACGAAGGTCCTCATACATTTTGGTACCACCGGGGTGAATTGAGTATGGTGCTTCATGCGCTTCTGCCAATATTTTCTTCTTCAGACTTTCTTGGTTGCGTACGCAAAGTCTTCCTCGGAACCTTAGCGAGCCTTGCTGACCCATAGAGAAATCCGGTGCATCCCTTGGTGCATCTTCTGAAAAAATTCAATACGGCATAATTTTTTTGTATAATCATCCATAAATTGAAACCATGTGTAGGGCAATTACGTATCATTAATTTCATCCTCTCCCAAGATTGTGCAACATGTTCATGATCAGGTTGCTTAAAATTCATAGTATCGTTTCTAAGAGAGATGATCTTAGTGGGAGCAAAATACTTAGAGATAAAAGCATCTTTGCACTTATTCCACGAATCAATACTATTTTTAGGCAAAATCGAAAACCAAGCTTTAGCACGATCTCTAAGCGAAAATGGAAATAGCTTAAGTTTAACAATATCATTATCCACATCTTTCTTCTTTTTCATATCACACAAATCAACAAAGTTGTTTAGATGGGTAGCAACATCTTCACTAGGAAGGCCAGAAAATGGATCTTTCATTACAAGATTCAACAAAGCAGTATTAATTTCACAAGATTCAGCATCGGTAAGAGGAGCAAGTGGAGTGCTAATAAAATCATTATTGTTGGTATTGGCAAAGTCACACAATTTAGTATTATCTTGAGCCATCGTGACAAGCAAGCAACCCAACACACAAGCAAACAAGCGAAAAGAAGAAAAAGCGAATGGAAGGAGAGGACCAAAGGAAAAGACGGCGAATAAAACGGCAAAGGGTGAAGTTGGGGAGAGGAAAACGAGAGGCAAATGGCAAATAATGTAATGTGAAGGATAAGAGTTGTGATGGGTACTTGGTATGTCTTGACTTGGCATAGATCTCCCCGGCAACGGCGCCAGAAATCCTTCTTGCTACCTCTTGAGCATGCGTTGGTTTTCCCTTGAAGAGGAAAGGGTGATGCAGCAAAGCAGCGTAAGTATTTTCCTCAGTTTTTGAGAACGAATATATCAATCATGTAGGAGACCATGCGCGAGTCACCTCGTACCTACACAAACAAATAAGAACCTCGCCACCAACGCGATAAAGGGGTTGTCAATCCCTTCACGGCCACTTGCAAGAGTGAGATCTGATAGAGATAATAATAATAAGATAAATATTTTTGGTATTTTATGATTTAGATTGGAAGTAAAGATTACAAAATAAACGATGCTAGAAATAGCTAGTTAATGGGAGATTAATATGATAGAAGATAGACTCGGGGGCCATAGGTTTCACTAGTGGCTTCTCTCAAGATAGCATAAGTATTACGGTGGGTGAACAAATTACTGTCGAGCAATTGATAGAATTGAGCATAGTTATGAGAATATCTTAGTATGATCATGTATATAGGCATCACGTCCGTGACAAGTAGACCGAGTCCTACCTGCATCTACTACTATTACTCCACACATCGACCGCTATCCAGCATGCATCTAGAGTATTAAGTTCATAAGAACGGAGTAACGCTTTAAGCAAGATGACATGATGTTGAGGAATAAACTCATGCAATATAATATAAACCACATCTTTTTCTCCTAGATGGCAACAATACAATACGTGTCGTTTCCCCTATTGTCACTTGGATTGAGCACTGGAAGATTGTACCCAAAGCTAAGCACTTCTCCCATTGCGAGAAACATCAATCTAGTAGGCCAAACTAAACTGAAAATTTGAAGAGACTTGCAAAGATAACCAATCATACATAAAAGAATTCAGAGAAGATTCAAATATTGTTCATAGATAATCTTGATCATAAACCCACAATTCATCGGATCTCCACAAATACACCGCAAAAGTAGATTACATCGAATAGATCTCCAAGAGAATCGAGGAGAACTTTGTATTGAGATCCAAAGAGAGAGAAGCAGACATCTAGGTAATAACTATGGACCCAAAGGTCTGAGGTAAACTACTCACACATCATCGGAGAGGCTATGGTATTGATGTAGAAGCCCTCTGTGATCAATGCGCCCTCCGGCAGAGCGCCGAAAAAGGCCCCAAGATGGGATATCACGGGTACAAAAGGTTGCGGCGGTGGAATTAGGTTTTCGTGGTGCTCCTTGATGTTTTCAGGGTACGCAGGTATATATAGGAGGAAGAAGTAGGCCGGTGGAGCCACGAGGGGCCCACGTGGGTGGAATGGGGGTAGGCGTGCCCCCTGCCTCGTGGCCTCCTCGTTGGTTGCTTGTCGTCCACTCCAAGTCCTCTGGATCACGTTTGTTCCAAAAATCATGCTCCCAAAGGTTTCATTCCATTTGGACTCCGTTGGATATTCTTTTTCTGTGGAACACTGACATAGGCAAAAAAACAGCAATTTGGGCTGGGCCTCCGGTTAATAGGTTAGTCCCAAAAATAATATAAAAGTGTATAAATAAGCCCATTAAACATCCAAAACAAAATATATAATAGCATGGAGCAATCAAAAATTATAGATATGTTGCAGACATACCAGGGGCGCAAAGAGAGCTAGAGGGCGAGGTGGGCTACGCCGGCAAGACTCTTGCCGGTGTGGCTTCCGCAGCCCCGGCAAGATCCTTGCCGGGGCAACTTGCCGGAAGCCAGCAGAGTGTGCCACCCTTGAGCCCAAGGGTTTCCAACGCCATCAGCCACATCAAAACCAAGGCTCGGGAGGCACCTCCATGGTGGCATGCAGATCATAAATATGCAAGATCGGATGAGAACGAGAAGACGCCGATCCTTGGCGAGATCCTTGCGAAGGAAATCCACGAGACCCCGGGCAAGATGCTTGCCGGGGACGACCGCAGTGCCACGGCAAGACCCTTGCCAGGCCCTCGCCAAGTCCCTTACCAAGGACGTCTGCTGGGCCACAGCCAGGCCCACGTCTGCCAAGACTCCATTGCCGCTCCCATGCAGCTGCTAGCTCAACCAGTTGGGCAGGCGTCTGTGTGGCCGCGTGTGGCCTCCACACCGACTCAGCAAGCACCTGCATGGTGGCATGCAGATCTTCGTGAAGGCTCCACCATCACGCCAGCCCAGCAGCCAGCCAACGTGGTGCTACAACGCCTCATCAGCTTGGACGCGCGTCGAAGCCAGGCGAGGCAGTGACAGCTGGGACGAGCTTCCTCGCCATCCCCGATAAAGCAATAGGGGACGTCGGCAGCGCATTAAGTGCATTTGTCCGACGGTGCCAGAAGATAGACTCAGCCGCGATGCACCTTTCCACCTCCTGTGTGCCACTGTGGCGACCCCCTTTGTCTATAAAAGGAGGCCCGAGGCGTACTGGAGGGGGATTCTGATCTTTGGAACCAGGGAGACACCGTAGCAAGTTCAAGAACTCAATAACACTCAAATATACATCAAAGCAGTACTAGGGTTTTACGCTTCTCTGTGGCCCGAACATGGGTAAACGATCCTTGTGCTGGCCGCTAGACCCGCTCTTTGCACAACCCCGCGCCCGACAACCGTAGAAGGGATCCCAGTGACCCCATAGTTGTCATTTCCCACCGACATCTCTGGCGCGCCAGGTAGGGGGTGTGCAGTTGTGGAAATCTGGTCTGGTTGAAGCAGCGACTTCATCATGGTCGTTACTCCAAGGAAGAAGACGATCGAACAAGTGGCATCCCTGGTGGACACAATGAACGCTCATGCAGCGGCAGAAAAGCTAAGTCATGCAAAACTTTGCGTAATTCCTTTTTATATACATGGTTATCGTCCTTGACAATCTTGCCCTGTGTATGGAAAACCTGCACGCAATGGGGCCCTGCCACTATTGGCAACACCCTCGTTCTGTTTCGAGTCCGCTCAATAGTTAGAGCGGCCGCGTTAAGAGCAGTGAGGTGGTTTGCTCGGCAACAAGCATACCCAACAGGCCATTGAGGATCCGTCCTCAAGGCGCCGCGACCTGGGTTTCCGTGCCAGCAAGCCTACCCGATTAACGTAGGGTGGACATACAAAGGGAGATCAAATGGGAAAATAACATGCATCGTTTCAAAAGCACTGCAGAGTTATATTACATCATTAGTTGCTGTGGTTCTAACTAAAGATAAAAATTGTCTTGGTCATGAACCTGCAGCGGCGATAAGAAACGGGGTGCCCAGTCCCGGCGCTGGCTTCTATCCTCCGAACTCCGTCGATGCGGCGGATGACAGGCTCAATACGCTCCTCGAGCGGTGCAAGGTCCACGCCCTACGGCAAGCTATCCAGCGCAACTTCGAAGTCGAGGTCAGCGTTCCAGTACGCCACCTTGGTGAGGACCTTGGTCATGGCACCCCGGCAAATCCTCCGGGCCTCCTCGGGCAGAGAGGCCGCACTATTGGAGCTGAAGCGCTCCAGGGCCCTGAGAACACCCTCGAAGAACAGAGGCAACCTGGCATTAGGACTCACGTTCGGCTCCGGGACGTACCTCACGTTCGGCATCCCCATGGTAGCCAACTGCATGGTGATCCTGCCGGCAACATCGGCGAGGCGGCTGATCTAAAGTTTGTCACCCGCCACGAAATCTGTGTGGCTGACGGCGTCATTCTTCCGCAACTGCCTCTCCTCCTCCAGATTCTTGGTGAGGGTCTCCTCCCGGGCACTGACCTCCGAGAGCGTCCCCTCAAGACCCTCCATATTTAGCTTCATGTCCTTAATGGACTCGTTCGCCATGGAGAGTAGCTCGACCTTGTCGAGGACTGCGACCTGCGCGTCAGCCAAGGCGCCCTTGGCCCCGTCCCTCTCCCCCGTCAGCTCCTGGATCTGCTTCTTCAGCCCGTTCCGCTCCACCTCCAGCTCGTCGACCTTGCCGGCATGGACCTAGGCCTAAGCATTGAGGGCCTCCTCATGCCTCTTCTCCAGTTCCTGGGTCCACTGCACGAAAAGCTCCTTGACCTCCTTGTCCTTGCCGCGGAGTGTCGCGGCGAGTTTCTCTTCGCGAGCGGCAAGGTCCTCCTCCTGGGAGTTCAGCTCGGCCTGGTGCTGACGCCGAGCGGCCTCGTCCTTGGCGACCTGTTGACTCGCTGCCTCTTGGGCCTTCTCGATATCGGCCTGCTTCATGACAAGCTCCAGCTTGCGCTCGGCCAGCAGATCCTGGGCGGTCTTCAGTTCCTCACAGCCCTGGCGGAACCAAGCCTGCATCTTGGTGACGCGCGCCTCGAGGTCCGCCTCCGCTTTGTCCACCGCTGCCATCCTGGACATGGCCTTGTCCAGGTGGGCACGGTGAAGCGCCTGAAGCTTGTGGAAGTTGGCACTCATGCTTTGGAGGAGCCGCTCTTCCTGGGAACCGCCGCCACAGACGCTCGGTTCGTCAACGACCTCAAGCCCGGCGGCGGCAAGTATCTCGTAGTCGAACAACTCCCCCTCGACGGGCGCCCTGGTGCTCGCCGTCCATGGGAGGTGGACGAACAAGTCGTCGCTCACCTTCAGATACTTGCCCGAGCTAGAGGCAGCAGAGGAGGAAGGATGGTTGTCAACCACCTCCTCCTCAGCAGCGGCCTTGCTAGCCTCCCCAGCAGGCCCCTTGTCGGCCTCCTCGGCAGCGGCCTTGCCGGTCTCCTCGGCAGGCCCCTTGGCGGCGTCCTCAAGGGCGACCTCGTGAGACTCAGCCGCGGCATCCCTGCGACTGCCTCGATGACAGTGTCCACGTCCTCCCGGTACACCGAGGAAGGATCTGTATACCGAGAAGGAGAATGAGGCGTAGTCAATATCATAATTAAAAAGAAGAAAAACGAGCGGGAATAGGAGGCAAACAACTCACCCGTGCCTAGCTAGGACAGAGTGGCCCCCTCCCCACCAACATCCGGTGTCGGGACGGAGCCGCCGGCGCCCGGGTTCGCCTCCTCCTCCTCCTTGATACGTCCATTTTGCATCATGCTTTTATATCAATATTTATTGCATTATGGGCTGTTATTACACATTATGTCACAATACTTATGCCTATTCTCTCTTATTTTACAAGGTTTACATAAAGAGGGAGAATGCCGGCAGCTGGGATTCTGGCTGGAAAAGGAGCAAATATTAGAGACCTATTCTGTACAGCTCCAAAAGTCCCGAAACTTCACGCATGATGTTCTCCAAATATATAAAAAACATTGAGCGCAAGAACTTCACCAGGGGGCCACACCCTGCCCACGAGGGTGGGGGCGCGGCCTACCCCCCTGGGCGCGCCCCCCTACCTCGTGGGCCCCCTGGTGGCCCTCCGGTGACCATCTTCTTCTATATGGACTCTTTCGATGGGAAAAAAATCATGAGCCATCTTCTCGGACGAAACTCCACCGCCACGAGGCGGAACCTTGGCGGAGCCAATCTAGGGTTTTGGCTGGGCTGTTCTACCGGGGAAACTTCCCTCCCGGAGGGGGAAATCATCGCCATTGTCATCACCAACTTTCCTCTCATCGGGAGAGGGCAATCTCCATCAACACCATCTCATCTCAAAACCCTAGTTTATCTCTTGTATCCAATTCTTGTCTCCAAGTCCGGGATTGGTGCTAGTAGGTTGCTAGTAGTGTTAATTACTCCTTGTAGTTGATGCTAGTTGGTTTAATTGGTGGAATATCATATGTTCAGATCATATATGCACATTAATACCCCTCTGATTAGGAACATGTTTATGCTTTGTGAGTAGTTACTTTTGTTCCTGGGGACATGGGAGAAATCTTGCTATTAGTAGTCATGTGAATTTGGTATTCGTTCGATATTTTGATGAGATGTATGTTGTCTCTCCTCTACTGGTGTTATGTGAACGTCAACCACATGACACTTCACCATTTTTTGGACCTAGAGGAAGGCATTGTGAAGTAATAAGTATATGATAGGTTGCTAGAGTGACAGAAGCTTAAACCTGAGTTTATGCGTTGCTTCCTAAGGGGCTGATTTGGATCCATATGTTTCATGCTATGGTTAGGTTTACCTTAATACTTTTGTTGTATTTGCAGATGCTTGTGATAGAGGTTAATCATAAGTGGGGTGCTTGTCCAAGTAAGGGCAGCACCCAAGCACTGG
Organism: Triticum urartu; assembly: GCF_003073215.2. Taxonomy (NCBI): domain Eukaryota; kingdom Viridiplantae; phylum Streptophyta; class Magnoliopsida; order Poales; family Poaceae; genus Triticum; species Triticum urartu. The sequence goes on from NC_053025.1 coordinate 167,911,442, forward strand.
TCCACCCACATACCAAATTATCAAAGTACCGAACGCGAATCATATGTGCATGATGAAAACTAGCTTGACGATATTCCCATGTGTCCTCAGGAGCGCTTTACATCATATAAGAGTTTGTCCAGGCTTGTCCTTTGCTACAAAGGGATTGGGCTACTTTGCGGCACTTTATTTACTTTTGTTACTTGTTGCTCGTTACAAATTATCTTATCACAAAACTATCTGTTACCACTTATTTAAGTACTTGCAGAGAATACCTTGCTGGAAACCGCCTATCATTTCCTTCTGCTCCTCGTTGGGTTCAACACTCTTATCGAAAGGACTATGATAGATCCCCTATACTTGTGGGTCATCAAGACTCTTTTCTGGCGCCGTTGCTGGGGAGTGAAGCGCCTTTGGTAGGTGGAATTTGGTAAGGAAAAATTTATATAGTGTGCTGAAATTTACTGTCACTTGTTACTATGGAAAGTAATCCTCTGAGGGGCTTGTTCGGGGTATCTTCACCCCGACCAATAGAGCAAAGAGTTTCCCATCAACTTACTGAACCTACTAAAAATGAAAATGCTTGCTTTGAAATTCCTTTGTGTATGGTAGATGCTAGCTAATCCTTTTTTAGGAGATGGAACAAAACATCCTGATGAGCATCTAATATATGTGGATGAAGTTTGTGGATTATTTAAGCTTGCAGGTGTACCCAGAGATGTTGTTAAGAAGAAGGTCTTCCCTTTATCTTTGAGGGGAAATGCATCGACATGGTATAGGCTATGTGATGATATGGAGTCTTGGAACTACAAACGATTGAAATTGGAATTTCATCAAAAGTTTTATCCTATGCATCTTGTTCATCGTGATCGCAATTATATATATAATTTTTGGCCTCGCGAAGGAGAAAGCATCGCTCAAGCTTGGGGGAGGCTTAAATCAATGCTATATTCATGCCCCAATCATGAGCTCTCAAGAGAAATGATTATTCAAAATTTTTATGCTCGGCTTTCTGGTAACAATCGCACCATGCTTGATACTTCTTGTGCTGGCTCTTTTATGATGAAGACTATTGAATTCAAATGGGATTTATTGGAAAGAATTAAACGCAACTCCGAAGATCGGGACCTCGACAATGGTAAGGAGTCAGGTATGACACCTAGTTTTGATTATGTTAAATCTTTTATGGGTACCGATATTTTTCGTAAATTTAGCACTAAATATGGACTTGACTCTGAGATAGTAGCTTCTTTCTGTGAATCTTTTGCTCCTTATGTTGATCTCCCCAAGGAGAAGTGGTTTAAATATCATCCTCCCATAGAAGTAAAAGTAGCTGCACCTATTAAAGTTGAAGAAAAGGCTATTACTTATAATGATCCTATTGTTCCTACTTCTTCTGTTGAGAAACCGCCTTTCCCTGTTAGGATAAAGGATCATGCTAAAGCTTCAACTTGGTTCATAAAAGCAATATTAAAACATATACACCTCCTGAGCAAGTTAAAGTTGAACCTAATATTGCTATTGTTAAAGATCTCTTGTCTGATAATATAGATGGGCATGTTATTTATTTTTGTAATGAAACTGCTAGAATTGGTAAACCCCGTGATACAGATAAACCTAGACCTGGGGTAGGCATGCCTGTTATTTCTGTTAAAATAGGAGATCATTGTTATCATGGCTTGTGTGATATGGGTGCTAGTGCTAGTGCAATACGTATTGACTTATACAAAGAAATTATGCATGACATTGCACCCGCTGAGTTAGAAGATATTGATATCACAATTAAACTTGCTAATAGAGATACTATTTCACCAATGGGAATTGTTAGAGATGTTGAAATCTTTTGTGGGAAAACTAAATATCCTGCTGATTTTCTTGTTTTTGGTTCCCCACAAGATAGTTTTTGTCCCATTATATTTGGTAGACCCTTCTTAAATACTGTTAATGCTACCATAGATTGCAAAAGGGATGTTGTTACTGTCGGTTTAGATGATATGACTCATGAATTTAATTTTTCTAAATTTAGTAGACAACACCGTGAAGAAGAATTACCTAGTAAGGATGAAATTATTGGTCTTGCTTCTATTGCCATACCTCCTAGTGATCCTTTAGAACAATATTTGATAGACCATGAAAATGATATGTTTATGAACGAAAGAAGGGAATTAGATGAAGTATTCTTTAAACAGGAACCTATTCTGAAAAACAATTTACCTGTTGAAATCCTAGGGGATCCTCCTCCACCCAAGGGTGATCCCGTGTTTGAGCTTAAACCGTTACCTGATACTCTTAAATATGCTTATCTTGATGAGAAAAAGATATACCCTGTTATTATTAGTGCTAACCTTTCAGAACATGAAGAAGAGAGATTATTAAAAACTCTGAAGAAGCACCATGCTGCTATTGGGTATACTCTTGATGATCTTACGGGCATTAGTCCCACTCTATGTCAACTAAAATTAATTTGGAAGAAGATGCTAAACCTGTTCGTGATCATCAACGCCGACTGAACCCTAAAATGAAAGAAGTGGTAAGAAAGGAGATACTAAAGCTCCTTGAGGCAGGTATAATTTATCCCGTTGCTGATAGTAAGTGGGTAAGTTCTGTCCATTGTGTCCCTAAGAAGGGAGGTATTACTGTTGTTCCTAATGATAAAGATGAATTGTTTCCTCAAAGAATTATCACTGGTTATAGGATGGTAATTTATTTCCACAAATTAAATAAGGCTACTAAAAAAGATCATTACCCCTTACCTTTTATCGATCAAATGCTAGAAAAATTATCCAAACATACACATTTTTGCTTTCTAGATGGTTATTTTGGTTTATCTCAAATACCTGTGTCAGCCAAAGATCAATCAAAGACTACTTTTACTTGCCCTTTTGGTACTTCGCTTATAGACGTATGCCTTTTGGTTTATGTAATGCACCTGCTACCTTTCAAAGATGCATGATGGCTATATTCTCTGACTTTTGTGAAAAGATTTGTGAGATTGCTTGAGCAACCTTGGTCGAGTTTTGCAGAGATGTGAAGAAACTAATCTTGTCTTGAATTGGGAAAAGTGCCACTTTATGGTTAATGCAGGATTGTCTTGGGGCATAAAGTTTCTGAAAGAGGTATTGAAGTTGATAAAGCCAAGGTTGATGCTATTGAAAAGATGTCATGTCTCAAGGACATCAAAGGTATAAGTTTCCTTGGTCATGATAGTTTTTATAGGAGGTTCATTAAGGACTTCTCAAAAATCTATCGGCCTCTGACTAATTTATTACAAAAAGATATACCATTTGTCTTTGATGATGATTGTGTAGAAGCATTTGAAATACTTAAGAAAGCATTGATCTTTGCACCTATTGTTCATCCACCTGATTGGAATTTACCCTTTGAAATTATGTGTGATGCTAGTGATTATGCTGTAGGTGCTGTTCTAGGACAAAGAGTTGATAAGAAACTAAATGTTATTCAATATGCTAGTAAAACTCTAGACAATGCTGAAAGAAATTATGCTACTACTGAAAAAGAATTCTTAGCACTTGTATTTCCTTGTGATAAGTTTAGACCTTATATTGTTGTTTCTAAAGTAACTATTCACACTAATGATGCTGCTATTAAATATCTTATGGAAAAGAAAGATGCTAAACCTTGACTTAGTAGACATATTGTCACAATACTTATGCCTATTCTCTCTTATTTTACAAGGTTTACATAAAGAGGGAGAATGTCGGTAGCTGGGATTCTGGATGGAAAAGGAGCAAATATTAGAGACCTATTCTGCACAGCTCCAAAAGTCCTGAAACTTCACGGATGATGTTTTCCAAATATATAAAAAACATTGAGCGCAAGAACTTCACCAGGGGGGCCACACCCTGTCCACGAGGGTGGGGGCGCGCCCTACCCCCCTGGGCGCGCCCCCCTACCTCGTGGGCCCCCTGGTGGCCCTCCGGTGACCATCTTTTGCTATATGGACTCTTTCGATGGGAAAAAAAATCATAAGCCATCTTCTCAGATGAAACTCCGCCGCCACGAGGCGGAACCTTGGCGTAGACAATCTAGGGTTCTGGCGAGGCTCTTTTGCCGGGGAAACTTCCCTCCCGGAGGGGGAAATCATCGCCATCGTCATCACCAACGTCATCTTATGGGAGAGGGAAATCTCCAGTAACATCTTCATCAGCACCATCTCATCTCAAAACCCTAGTTCATCTCTTGTATGCAATTATTGTCTCCAAGTCTGGGGTTGGTGCTAGTAGGTTGCTAGTAGTGTTAATTACTCCTTGTAGTTGATGCTAGTTGGTTTAATTGGTGGAAGATCAAATGTTCAGATCCTATATGCACATTAATACCCCTCTGATTATGAACATGTTTATGCTTTGTGAGTAGTTAGTTTTGTTCCTGAGGACATGGGAGAAGTATTGCTATTAGTAGTCATGTGAATTTGCTATTCGTTCGATATTTTGATGAGATGTATGTTGTGTCTCCTCTAGTGGTCTTATGTGAACGTCGACTACATGACACTTCACCATTGTTTGGTCCTAGAGGAAGGCATTGGGAAGTAATAAGTAGATGATGGGTTGCTAGAGTGACAGAAGCTTAAACCCTAGTTTATGGGTTGCTTCGTAAGGGGCTGATTTGGATCCATATGTTTCATGCTATGGTTAGGTTTACCTTAATACTTTTGTTGTATTTGCGGATGGTTGCAATAGAGGTTAATCATAATTGGGATTCTTGTCCAAGTAAGGGCAGCACCCAAGCACCGGTCCACCCACATACCAAATTATCAAAGTACCGAACGCGAATCATATGAGCGTGATGAAAACTAGCTTGACGATATTCACATGTGTCCTCGGGAGCGCTTTACATCATATAAGTGTTTTTCCAGGCTTGTCCTTTGCTACAAAAGGATTGGGCCACTTTGTTGCACTTTATTTACTTTTGTTGTTTCTCGTTACATATTATCTTATCACAAAACTATCTGTTACCACTTATTTCAGTACTTGCACAGAATACCTTGCTGGAAACCGCTTATCATTTCCTTCTGCTCCTCGTTGGGTTCGACACTCTTACTTATCGAAAGGACTACGATAGATCCCTTATACTTGTGGGTCATCACTCCTCTGTGCGCATGGGCTCGGTGCTTGGCGCCCTCACCGGGGATGCCCCTCGGGGCAACGTGGTTGATGGGGGCGGCGTGTTGGGGGTGGACCTTAGTTGCTCCTCCTGCTGTCGTCCTCCTCCTACAACCACGACAAGGTTAACACCAAGAAATTGTGTCCCAGCAGATGTCAATGGGGAGTGAGTGATGAACGCAGGCTTGGGGCTGCGCCGGGGGCTACTATTTGGGCCGCTCTCCACCACCAGCGGAGTACTCGAGGTGCCCACCGGGGGCTGGCCGCCCGTCGAGCCCCTGGCCCTCTTCGCCACCCTCTGGGCCAGCATCTCCATATCCCTGCGAAGATGAAGACAAGTTAAGAAAAGCGGCACGGTCTGAGGGGACGGAGATGACAAAATACTAGATACTTACTCATCGGCCGCCTCCTCTTCCGCTGCCTTCCTCTTCCTCCTCGGGCTAAGGGACCCGAGGTCGAAGATGACCTCTGTGTCATCGTCTGCGAGAGGAGGGGAAGCGGGTGGAGTCCGAGGACACTTGGACGAAGAAGAGGCAATCACTTTCCTCTTCGCCACCATAGCCACCACCGCCTTCCCCGCCGCCGCGGCCCTCGTCTGGCGCATGGATGCCTCCTGAGGTTATCGCGGTTGTGCGGCCCTACCGGGCCGGACCGGCTCACCAGAGCGGGTCCGCCGCAGCACACTCCCTCTCCTCGTGGCTGGGGGCTCGATAGCCTCGACCTCTTCCCCGGACGACTCATCGACCTCATCTTCAATGAGAGGGGCCCCGGCGCCAGAGCTGCTGGCCTCCCCAGCGGATTCCGCCCATTATGCGAGCTCCTTCTCCTCCGTGGCTGCTGTGGCCTCGTCCTCTGCATCGCCAGCGCTGTCGGCCTCCTTGGCGAGCTCCACCTCCGCTGCCCTGGCGGCGATATAATCCAGCTCCGCTTGGGTGGTGTCCTAGATGAGTAGCGGCTCTTTGCGGACGTACTTCTCCGATAGGATGTCGAAGAACTTTTGCACTTGGTCCCCCTCCGGCTCGACCCAATTCAGTTCAAGGCCGTGCGCCTTACTGTCCGGCATCATGGCGATGATGTCGGTTTGGCGGGAGTTGTTGCTCAGTGGGACCATCCCCGCCGGCAACCCGAACAGGGGCCCCTTGGCGACCTTGTCGGCCTTCGCGAACTTGCCGGTCCTCTCGGCCCTACCGTCGCGGTTCATGTTGAGCTGAAAAAGCCGCTAGCAGAAGTGGGCATGCCCCATCACCGTGAAGTTGTGGTTCAGGCCGGGGCGGAGCCGCATTATGTCAGCCGCATTCCTGAAGAGCCAGGCCGGCCTCCCCTTGTTGTGCAGTGGAGCGATGCGGCGGCGGATGAAATCCACCCCAATCATCACCAAGGTGAGTCCAGCAATGGTGAGGTGGTGGATTCTGGTGATGGCGACCATGAGCTTCCCATCCTGGGCTTCGACATCGCCCCAGTCGTATCTGCGAACCGGTGGCGCCTGGCAAACATGGCAAAATTCCTGTGGGTCCTCCTCCTCAATCCAGCACCACCGGCTCCGCCACTCCTCCCACCTTTCCTTCTCAGTGCCCTCTGGATACGTCCCCTTCTCCAGGGTCCTTCGGAAACAAGAGACACAACCAGAAATGGCGCCTCCCCTCTGGATCCAAGGATAGAAGTAGTGGCGGAAAAGCGCCGTGTTGGGATGCACTCTGGCGAAGCCCTCGCCGAGATGGGCGAAAAGGGCCATGCACGCCACGACATTTGGAGTGAAATCCAGAAGGTGGAAGCCAGAGGTGTGCATGACATCATTGAAGAAATCGGAGAAAGGGGGTAGAGGCCGCAGGAAAAGTAGTCGACGAAGAATGGGTATCGATTCGGGTCGGCCTTGGCGCAATCAGCGGGGATGATGCGCGTGGCCGGATGCCTGGTTGTCTCTCCCCTCGTATTGCACCCCCACAAGGGCTTGAAGTTGTCTCGGAGGTGGACTGTGTCAACCGTCAAGGGAAAGTAGGCGAGGTGCATCCGCTGTGCCGCTGAGTCACTCTCCAGCAGCTCCGTCCCCCCGGCGTCCTTGGCCAGTCCTTTGCCTTTGCTGGTTTTGGGTGCCATGGCGGCTGCGAGAGGTGAAGGGGGAAGGGCAGCGAAAACGCGGCAGCGGCGAGCGAGAGCAAGAGCTTGAGGAGGAAGAAGGAGGGGGCGGCGGTTCCGAGATTAGAGAAGGCACGGAGGGTAAATGAGCAGCGCGCCCACGGTTATTCCTTTTTACGGGGAAGGAGCGGACCTCCTCTTTACCATCTACTATGATGTGACGCATGCGTGTGAAAACCGCCCCACACATGACCCCCATGTCACGCATGACCCCCCATGTCGTACGTTCAACACGGGTCACGGGGAAGAGAAGCGAACGGAAAAGTTACTGTAGTAAAAATCCGCCCGCCTGCCCGCGCACCGTTCTGGGCCTAGCCCAACAATCCATCGCACTTATGTGTGGCCCAGGCCCAGGGACTCCTGTCGGTGTACAAAAGTAGGGGCTCTCCTTTTGCACCCCTTTACTTGTGCACGGGCAGTCAGAGCCGCGCCTACGGCCACACTGAGCAGGGCAGAGGAGGGATGCTAGAGCGCAAGACAGCCAGGGCAACGCCAAGACTAGGGGCGCAAAGAGAGCAAGAGGGCGAGGTGGGCTCCCCCGGCAAGACTCTTGCCGGGGTGGCTTCCGTAGCCCCACCAATATCCTTGCCGGGGTAACTTGCCTAACGCCAGCAGAGCGCGCCACCCTTGAGCCCAAGGGTTTCCGACGCCATCAGCCACATCAAAGCCAAGGCTCGGGAGGAACCTCCATGCTGGCATGCAGATCTTTGTAGAGATCATAAATACGCAAGATCGGATGAGAACCAGAAGACGATGATACTTGGCTAGATCCTTTCCAAGGAAATCCACGAGACCCTTGTCGGGGACGACCGCAGTGCCACGGCAAGACCCTTGTCGGGCCCTCGGCAAGACCCTTGTCGAGAACGTCTACAGGGCTACCGCCAGGCCCACGTCTGCCAAGAGTCCATCGCCGCTCCCATGCAGCTGCTAGCTCAACTAGTTGGGCAGGTGTCTGCGTGGCAGCGTTCGGCCTCCACACCGGCTCAGCAAGCACCTGCGTAGTGGCATGTAGATCTTCGTGAAGGCTCCGTCATCACGCCAACCCAGCAGCTAGCCAACGTGGCGCTACAACGCCTTGCCAGCTCGGACGCCCGTCGGAGCTAGGCGAGGCGACGACATCTGGGACGAGCTTCCTCGCTGAGGGAGTCCTAGACTAAGGGGTCCTCGGGTGTTTGGCCTGTTAGCCATGGGCCGGACTGATGGGCTATGAAGATACAAAGACCGAAGACTTCACCCGTGTCCGGATGGGACTCTCCTTGGCGTGGAAGGCAAGCTTGGCGTCGAATGTGTAGATTCCTTTCCTTGTAACCGACCTTATGTAACCCTAGATCCTCCCGGTATCTATATAAACCGGAGGACTTAGTCCAGATAGGGTAGATTCATTATCATAGCCATACAAGCTAGACCTCTAGGGTTTAGCCATTACGATCTCGAGGTAGATCAACTCTTGTAATACTCATATTCATCAATATCAATCAAGCAGGACGTAGGGTATTACCTCCATAGAGAGGGCCCGAACCTAGGTAAACATCGTATCCCTTGTCTCCTATTACCATCGACCTTGGACGCACAGTTCGTGACCCCCTACCCGAGATCTACCGATTTTGACATCGACATTGGTGCTTTCATCGAGAGTTCCATTGTGCCGTCGCCAAAAGGTTTGATGGCCCGTTCGATCGTCAATAATGACGCTGTCCAAGGAGGAACTTTCCTCCCCGGACAGATCTTCCTGTGGGCCAGCTCGTTTTGCCATCTGGAGCAGATCAAAAGCTATGCCCCTGGCCATCAAGTCAGATTTGGGAGCTTGAACTACGTTGCGGACATCCGTGGAGACTTGATCTTCGCCGGATTCGAGACCGCGGTAGCCGCTCCCGGTCACCCCAATGATCATGACCTAAATCTGTCATCAGGCCGCATCCAGGAGATTGCTCTTGTAACTGCTCTGGCCCTAGATCCGGAGCAAGCTGCTGCATCCAAGGACGGGAGGATCAACCTCACCACGGAGGCCACAGATTCCACGACGTTGGAGCCTCACATAGACTTAATCTCTCACGACGTCTTTGTGAGCGGAACTCCGGACTCGTCTCCGGCCGTAAGTTCCGAACCACGTGAACCCACGGACGCCGAGCTTGATCGTTTATCGATCTTCGAATTCAGCGCCGAAGACATCTTCCAGCCCTTGCCCTAGGGTGATGTGCTAAACTCATTAAAGAACCTGTCCTTGGTGGAGGACTCACAGCCGAACTATATCCGTCTTGAACCAGGGGCTGACGGTGGAGAATTTTGCTCACCACCCACCACCCACTTCATAGGCACGATCGAGGATTCGACCGATACACTTGATTACGACTCCGAGAACATTGACGATATGGACGAGGATGCCGAAGACAACGAAGACCCCGTTGATACAACTAATGAAAAAGATAAACGAGAAGATGGGCAGGTTAGCCCTGGTAAATAGGCCACGCACAAAGATTCGGAGGACGACAATTACCTTATTCTCCCTGAGGATGAGGTGAGGCTCAGCACCGAGGATTTCATCGTGCCTGAGGAACCTCTTGAGAAGGAGCGCTTCAAGTGCCAACTAATAGCCACTGCAAGGAGCCTAAAAAAGAAGCAGCAGCAGCTTCAAGCTGACCAAGATCTGCTCAATGATAGATGGACCGAAGTCCTAGCCTCCGAAGAATACGGCCTTAGTGGCCCAGCAAAAAGCTACCTGAAGAGTAGATTGCTACCCCAGGGTGACGACAAGGTGCTCGAGCCGGTGCCATCATCGCATAAGGCGTTAGGTCGACCACAACTTGGTCCGGGTAAAGCGGCAACTCAAGCCGAACACCAGACCACCCCACCTCGCCGTGAAATCAAGAAGAAAACAGCTCGGGGTTGTGCATATGACCGTCAACAGGACTTGGGTAGTAGAGCTAGAAACTCAAGAGTGATCTACGGATCGCGAGGACATACCTCGACACGTGACGATGGCCACCTATTCAGACATGACAAAACTAGCCACGCCCGGGACGAAAACAGTAAATGGACTCCATCGGAGGTACGTCGTAGTGTGGCCCAACATACATGCGCTGCACACCCTCTTTGCTTCACAGATGAAGTAATGGAGCATGAATTCCCAGACGGGTTCAATCCTATGAATATCGAATCATACAATGGAACAACGGATCCCACGGTATGGATCAAGGACTTCCTCCTTCATATCCACATGGTCCGTGGGGACAACCTTCATGCCATCAAATACCTACCACTAAAACTCAAAGGACCAGCTCGGTACTGGTTAAACAGTCTGCCGAAAAATTCTATTGGCAGCTAGGAAGAGTTGGAGGACGCCTTTCCTGACAACTTCCAAGGAACATATGTCCGGCCACCGGACGCCGCTGACTTAAGTCACATTGTCCAGTAGCCCGGAGAGTCAGCCAGGAAGCTCTAGACTAGGTTCTCAGTTAAAAAGAACTAAATCATCGACTGTCCAGAGGTGGAAGCCCTTGCGGCCTTTAAACACAGCTTCCGGGATGAATGGCTTGCACGCCACCTCGGTCAAGAAGGACCTAGATCCATGTTAGCCCTTACAGCTCTAATGACCAGCTTTTGCGTGGGAGAAGACAGCTGGCTGATAACCCGCAAGTATAGGGGATCGCAACAGTTTTCGATAAGTAAGAGTGTCGAACCCAACGAGGAGCTAAAGGCAGAACAAATATTCCTCAAGTTCTATCAACCACCGATATAACTCTACACACGCTTGACGTTCGCTTTACCTAGAACAAGTATGAAACTAGAAGTATTTTGTAGGTGTTGTTGGATAGGGTTGCAAGGTAATAAAGAGCACGTAAATAAAAAGCAGGTGCTGTTTAGATGAAGACACAACTAAGTTAGTTTTAGTAAAGGGCTTTTTGTTACAAGAAAGTTATTTGTCCCTAGGCAATCGATAACTAGACCAGTAATCATTATTGCAATTTTATATGAGGGAGAGGCATAAGCTAACATACTTTCTCTACATGGATCATATGCACTTATGATTGGAACTCTAGCAAGAATCCGCAACTACTAAAGATCATTAAGGTAAAACCCAACCATAGCATTAAAGCATCAAGTCCTCTTTATCCCCTACACAACATCCCCCTTACTCGGGTTTGTGTTTCAGTCACTCACGCAACCCACTATAAGCGAATCATGAACGTATTGCAACACCCTGCAGCGGGGATCCCTCATGCTTGCGCGACATAGAGAGCACCATAGGACAACACCAGTAATAAAACATGCAACTCAAACCAATCTTGATCATCAAATAGCCCATAGGACAAAACGGATCTACTCAAACATCATAGGATAGCCATACATCATTGGGAAATAATATATAGCATTGAGCACCATGTTTAAGTAGAGATTACAACGGGTAAGAGAGAGGTTACACCGCTGCATAGAGGGGGGAAGAGTTGGTGATGATGGCGGTGAAATTGTTGGTGAAGATTGCGGTGATGATGATGGCCACGGCAGCGTTCCGGCGCCACCGGAAGAGAAGGGGAGAGGGGGCCCCTTCGTCTTCTTCTTCCTTGACCTCCTCCCTAGATGGGAGAAGGGTTTCCCCTCTGGTCCTTGGCCTCCATGGCGTGGGAGGGGCGAGAGCCCCTCCGAGATTGGATCTGTCTCTCTGTCTCTCTCTGTTTCCGTGTTCTCAGATTCTACCCCTTCACCGTTTTATATATTCCCGGAGATCCGTAACTCCGATTGGGCTGAAATTTTAACACGATCTCTATCCAGATATTAGCTTTCTTGCGGCGAAACGAGGGCACCAACTGCCTTACAGTGTGGCCACGAGGGTCAGGGGCGCGCCCCCTGCCTAGTGGCCCAGTCAGGCACCGTCTCACGTGGATTTTTCTTTCCAAAAATCATATATATTCCAAAAAAATCTCGTCAGTTTTATCCCGTTTGGACTCCGTTTGATATGGATATTCTGTGAAACAAAAAACATGCAACAACATGAACTGGCACTGGGCACTGGATCAATATGTTAGTCCCGAAAATAGTATAAAAAGTTGCCAAAAGTATATGAAAGTTGTAGAATATTGGCATGGAACAATCAAAAATTATAGATACGACGGAGACGTATCAGCATCCCCAAGCTTAATTCCTACTAGTCCTCGAGTAGGTAAATGATAAAAAAGATAATTTTTGATGTGGAATGCTACCTAGCATAATCTCGATCACATATCTAATCATGGCATGAATATTAAGATACGAGTGATTCAAAGCAATATTCTATCATTTGACATAAAAACAATAATTCTTCAAGCCCACTAATAAAGCAATCATGTCTTTTCAAAATAACATGGCCAAAGAAAGTTATCCCTACAAAATCATATAGTCTGGCTATGCTCCATCTTCACCACACAAAATTCACATCATGCACAACCCCGATGACAAGCCAAGCAATTGTTTCATAATTTTGACGTTCTCAAACCTTTTCAACTTTCCCACAATACATGAGCATGAGCCATGGACATAGCACTATAGGTGGAATAGAATATGATGGTGGAGAAGACAAAAAGGAAAAGATAGTCTCACAACAACTAGGCGTATCAACGGGCTATGGAGATGCCCATTAATAGATATCAATGTGAGTGAGTAGGGATTGCCATGCAACGGATTCACTAGAGCTATAAGTGTATCAAAGCTCAAACTGGAAACTAAGTGGGTGTGCATCCAACTTTCTTGCTCATGAAGACCTCGGGCATTTGAGGAAGCCCATCATCAGAATATACAAGCCAAGTTCTATAATGAAAATTCCCACTAGTATATGAAAGTAATAACTCAAGAGACTCTCTATATGAAGAACATGGTGGTACTCTGAAGCACAAGTGTGGTAAAAGGATAGTAACATTGCCCCTTCTCTCTTTTTCTCTCATTTTTTTTATTTTTTTCTCTTTTTTTCGGGCCTTCTCTTTTTTTGGCCATTTTAATTTTTTATTTTTATTTTTTTATTTTTTTGTCCGGAGTCTCATCCCGACTTGTGGAGGAATGATAGTCTCCATCATCCTTTCCTCACTGGGGCAATGCTCTAATAATGATGATCATCACACTTTTATTTACTTACAACTCAATATTACAACTTGATACTAGAACAAAGATATGACTCTATATGAATGCCTCCGGCGCTGTACCGGGATGTGCAATGATCTAGCACAGCAATGACATCAAAAAATGGACAAGCCATGAAAACATCATGCTAGCTATCTTACGATCATGCAAAGCAATATGACAATGAATGCTCAAGTCATGTATATGATGATGATGATGATGAGTTGCATAGCAATATATTTCGGAATGGCTATGGAAATGCCATAATAGGTAGGTATGGTGGCTGTTTTGAGGAAGGTATATGGTGGGTTTATGGTACCGGCGAAAGTTGCGCAGTACTAGAGAGGCAAGCAATGGTGGAAGGTTGAGAGTGCGTACAATCCATGGAATCAACATTTGTCTTAAACAACTCACATACTTGTTGCAAAAATATATTAGTCATCGAAACAGATTACTACGTGCATGCTCCTAGGGGGATAGATTGGTAGGAAAAGACCATAGCTCGTCCCCGACCGCCACTCATAAGGAAGACAATCAATAAATAAATCATTCTCCGACTTCGTTACATAACGGTTCACCATACGTGCATGCTACGGGAATCACAAACCTCAACACAAGTATTTCTACTAATCCACAACTACCCACTAGCATGACTCTAGTATCACCATCTTTATATCGCAAAACTATTGCAAGGAATCAAACATATCATATTCAGTGATCTACAAGTTTTATGTAGGATTTTATGACTAACCATGTGAATGACCAGTTCCTGTCATCTCTCTAAATAGATATAAGTGAAGCAAGAGAGTTTAATTCTTTCTACAAAAGATATGCCCACGCTCTAACAAATATAAGTAAAGCAAAAGAGCATTCTACAAATGGCAGTTTTCTATGTAAAGAGAAACAGGCAATCCAAACTTCAAATGATATAAGTGAAGCACATGAAGCATTCTATAAAGCCATACTCAAAAGATATAAGTGAAGTGTAATGAGCATTCTATAAATCAACCAAGGAGTATCTCATACCAGCATGGTGCATAAAAGAAAAATGAAAACTAAATGCAAAAGATTCTCCAAGATTTACACATATCACATGAACAAAACGAATCCGAAAACATACCGATACTTGTTGAAGAAAGAGGGGATGCCTTCCGGGGCATCCCAAAGCTTAGACGCTTGAGTCTCCTTGAATATTTACTTCGGGTGCCTCGGGCATCCCCAAGCTTGAGCTCTTGCCTCTCTTCCTTCTTCTCACATCGAGACCTTCCCGATCATCGAACACTTCATCCACTGATATAATAAAGCAAATCACTACTTTAAGTACTATTGCAAACCAATTCATATTTTGTTTTTGCATTGTTTCTACTGTAATATAACTTTTTCATGATTTAATCCATTGATATAAATTGATAGTTTCATCAAAACAAGCAAACTATGCATCAAAAACAGAATCTGTCTAAAACAGAACAGTCTATAATAATTTGAACATTCACCATACTTATGATACTTTAAAAATTCTGCCAAAATTAGGAAAATTTAAAAATTTGTATAGAAAGAAACTGAAAAAGGATTCATAACCATTTGACATATCAGTAAAAAATGTAAAATCGCGCACTACCGCCAAAGTTTCTATCCTGCACCGTACAAACCATCAAGCAAATGTAAACATCCTAAAGGAAAACCTTGGCACATTATTTTTATAATACAATGGAATTGTACAAGGGGATAATTATTTTTGTTAAAAAGTTTCTGTAATCAAGATTCACAAAGTTGCCGTGAGCATGAACAAAGTTCTAGGAGCTCTCCCACTTCAACAATGCTTGTCTTTCTCACTTTCACTTTCCTTTTTGAAAAAGTTTTGGGTTCCCCTCTTTATTTTTGTTGTTTTTAAACTATATGAAAGCACTCAACAGAAATAAATGACTCTCTAAAACTTCAGGGTTGTCTCCCTGGCAGCGCTTTCTTTAAAGCCATTAAGCTAGGCATATAGTGCTCAAGTAATGAATCCACCCGGATCCCAAGGTATATCAAAGCCAATTTTAATTAACAATGATTTGTAATTTAGTAATGAGCACAAAGTAACATATATAATGTAATGACGAAGTCTAACTCTCTTCCTATGCATCGTCATGTCATAAAAGAACAATTCATGCACACATAGTAAAGGCCAATGCATAGTATAAACAGTTTCTTGCAATTCTATCATATTGGAAACATAGAGAGGTGGAGATAAAGTTCCTCTCTCATAATAATTGCAAGTAGGAGCAGCAAGCACATGCATATTATATCTATCAAGATCATCATGTGTAATAGTAAAACGCAACCCATCAATGTAATCCTTAATAAGGGCAAACTTCTCCGATATAGTGTAGTTGGGAGAATTCAAAAAGATAATAGGACTATCATGTGTGGGTGCAATAGCAACAATTTGATGTTTAACATAAGGAACTATAGCAAGTTCATCTCCATAAGGATAATTCATATTGGCATCTTGTCTACAAGCATAGCAAGCATCATCAAAAAGGGGTATTTCATAAGAATCAACGGGATCATAGCAATTATCATAGTATTCATCCTTAGGTAAGCATGAAGGGGAATTAAACAATGTATGAGTTGAAGAGTTACTCTCATTAGAAGGTGGGCACGGGTGATCAATCTGTTCTTCCTCCTTTTGTTCTTCTCTCTCCTCCTCATCTTTTTCATCCAATGAGCTCACAGTTTTGTCAACTTCTTCTTCCATAGATTCCTGCAAAATATTAGTCTCTTCTTGGACAGCGAAGACTTTCTCAATAAGCGCATTAATTTCGTAATTGTATTCATAATTCTCATAACAATATTTTAGGATAGCTAAATTTTCAGGTCTATAAACCGAATCATCAAAATCTTGAAACTCTTTAAACATAGATTCAATTTCATAAGCACCCATAAAAGAAACAAATTCATCAATTTGTTCCACATCATAGTAATCATATATACTATTACCATAAGAAGCTAAGGTTTTATTATCATTAAATTCACATAAAAAGGGAAGGTGTGGAGCCTTCATCCTAGAGAAACAAGTATAATCATATCTCAAGCATAGTTGCCTAGCATACCAATTCAATGTATTCACGTTGATCCAACGTTACTCCCATTACATAATTGAATGGGGTTTTCTCAGGATTATTAAAGTAGTACATAATATCTTTCACATAACCAGCATCGAGGATTTTAGGAGGTTCCCAATCTCCATGAGCGGAAAGTACACCTAATTTTTTTGGTATTTCGTGTTCCATATCCATAACTAAAGATAAAGAACAACTAAGAATAGCAAATAAAAATTACTTAGAGATAAAGCAAACAAGCACACACGAGAATATTCACCCCATGCTATTGCTCCCCGGCAACGGCACTAGAAAAAGGTCTTGATAACCCACAAGTATAGGGGATCGCAACATTTTTCGATAAGTAAGAGTGTCGAAACCAACAAGGAGCTAAAGGCAGAACAAATATTCCCTCAAGTTCTATCGACCACCCATACAACTCTACGCACGCTTGACGTTCGCTTTACCTAGAACAAGTATGAAACTAGAAGTATTTTGTAGGTGTTGTTGGATAGGGTTGCAAGGTAATAAAGAGCACGTAAATAAAAAGTAGGGGCTGTTTAGATGAAGACACAACTAAGTTAGTTTTAGTAAAGAGCTTTTTGTTATGAGAAATTTATTTGTCCCTAGGTAATCGATAACTAGAAAGGTAATCATTATTGCAATTTTATATGAGGGAGAGGCATAAGCTAACATACTTTCTCTACTTGGATCATATGCACTTATGATTGGAACTCTAGCAAGCATCCGCAACTACTAAAGATCATTAAGGAAAAACCCAACCATAGCATTAAAGCATCAAGTCCTCTTTATCCCATACGCAAAACCCCCTTACTCGGGTTTGTGTTTCAGTCACTCACGCAACCCACTATAAGCGAATCATGAAACATGCAACTCAAACCATTGCAACACCCTACAGTGGGGATACCTCACGCTTGCGCGACATGGAGAGCACCATAGGACAGCACCAATAATAAAACATGCAAGTCAAACCAATCTTGATCATCAAATAGCCCATAGGACAAAATAGATCTACTCAAACATCATAGGATAGCCATACATCATTGGGAAATAATATATAGCGTTGAGCACCATGTTTAAGTAGAGATTACAGTGGGTAAGAAAGAGGTTACACCACTGCATAGAGGGGGGGAAGAGTTGGTGATGATGGCGGTGAAGTTGTTGGTGAAGATTGCAATGACGATGATGGCCACGGCAGCGTTCCGGCGCCACCGGAAGAGAAGGGGAGAGGGGGGCCCTTCGTCTTCTTCTTCCTTGACCTCCTCCCTAGTTGGGAGAAGGGTTCACCATCTAGTACTTGGCCTCCATGGCATGGGAGGGGCGAGAGCCCCTCCGAGATTGGATCTGTCTCTCTCTGTTTCTGCGTTCTCAGATTCTACCCCTTCACCGTTTTATATATTCCCGGGTATCCGTAACTCCAATTGGGCTGAAATTCTAACACGATCTCTATCCGGATATTAGTTTTCTTGCGGCAAAATAATGGTACCAACCACCTTACAGCGTGGCCACGAGGGTCAGGGGCGCCCCCCCTGCCTCATGGCCCCCTCGGGCACCGTCTCGCGTGGATTTTTCTTCCCAAAAATCATATATATTTCAAAAAAAAATCTCCGTCAGTTTTTATCCCGTTTGGACTTCGTTTGATATGGATATTCTGTGAAACAAAAAACATGCAACAAACAAGAACTGGCACTGGGCAATGGATCAATATGTTAGTCCCAAAATAGTATAAAAAGTTGTCAAAAGTATATGGAAGTTGTAGAATATTGGCATGGAACAATAAAAAATTATAGATACGACGGAGACATATCACTGGCTCACTCGCAGAAGCAATAGCGCCAGCGACTCACGCACTTCCGAAATCTGAGATGGCAATGGCAAGCCACGACGAAGCAAACACAACAGTCGCAATGATAATGAAATATCACGCGACACTGTGGTCAACGCCGGATTCAGCAATCCCAAGCCCGGTCAATGGAAAAAGGCATTCAAGGTGAAAAGAGACGGACAATCCAACCTAGACAGGATACTGGAGTGACCCTGCCAGATTCACGGCCACCCCAATAAACCAGCTAATCACACCAACAGAAGTTGTTGGGTCCTCAAGCAGGCCGGCAAGCTCAATGCCGAACACAAGGGAAGGGGGCCGCCAGGCAATAGGGACGACGGAGGGGTTTAGCAACCAAATTCCGGGGGCCAAAAGCAATCCCCCCCCCCCCGAAGATCGATCAAATCTAGAGCAGAAATAGCAGTTCAGCTTCCGTTGCCCATCTCATATACCCGTTAAAACTATACCGCACATACATAACTACGCACTTAAGATACCATGGGCATTTGTGGAAGCATAATACAGACAAGTCTGCAAGCACTCCGGTAACATTTTATCTACTTTCCTTTTTATTTCTTCATTATCTCTTAAAAACAGGTGGCGCAAAGGAGAAACATCTAAGACCGACTCCATCGGAGTTCGAATCCGTACACTCACCTATGGGGCTACTTCCTTCAAGGATTACCCTCATCGAGGACAGGCGGCGCAGACGTGCGACAGGAGGTCCAAAATAACTTTTTGTATACCGCACTCTTTTTCGTGCCTGTAACATGCATTTTTTCCTCTGCCTTCGACCCAGGGCATATCAAATAGCCGGGGTCGTGGCCTTTATAT
>NC_053025.1:167931625-168026822 GCF_003073215.2 Triticum urartu
AGTATCACGTAGGATATCATTCCAACAGACATATGATACGATATGGGATCTAACATATGTTTGTTTCAATCATATGTTTGTTTTGATTGTGGTATTCGAGTTGCTTCGAAGTCAAGTGTTGAATCCATACCTTTTCCTAAATGGTGTTCTCATATTTCTATGGGAGTGCTAATCTTTTTCGATCATCGAGATCGTCAGGCCAATTCTTTTTCAACCGGCTTGTTTCTCTTCAAGTGGATCCGATCATTTTCAACATTCACAAAGATCATCCCTCGGTTTTCTCAACGGTGTTTGTTTCAACCATCCCAAGTTGCCTTTGTTTTTCCCCCCCCCCCCCCCCCCCCTCCTACAAGGACTCATATTTCTTACTCAAGTATCCTTTTATTGATGGGAAGTCTCTTCATTCTTTTCAATCAACGTTCTTACCCGGTGGTTCTCATGAAGATGCTCTACAAGTTTACCATTCTTCGTTCTCTTTTCTTCTCTGGTGGTTTCAAACGAAGCTTTGTCGATCATATCTTTTCCTTGTTTCGAATGCTTTCTCATGCCGGTGCACCTCTTAATCATTCACTTCTTGCTATTCATTTGTTCTGGAGTGCTGAAGATATCTCAGAATGCTCGTCTTTTCATCCAACATTCGTTCAACCTATTTTGATGTTGTTATCTCATTCAAGACATTTAATTCAACCTATGCAATCTCTCTTCTAAATCATTTGAACGGTGTTTCTTTTGAGTGGGCTCTAACCCACAGGTCTTTTCCCCAGGGTCTTACCTGACTCTTCTAATTTTTCCGGAGCTATCTCAAATTCTTTCAAAGTTGACGTAAGAATGAATTATCATCAGTCATATGTCTTTCTCCAAGATCTTTCAAATTCTTTCATCGTCGGTTCAAACTTTCTATTCTTTATTTCGGAGTGCCTCAACAATTCATGGTGGTTCTCATCATCATTCTCAACATTTGAAGACCGAAGAAGAGTTTTTCCTCCAAATCTTATCCGTTCTCTCAAAGATGCGTGGTTCTAACTTGTTGCCATCCTCTCATAATTGTATTCGATTGTGAGAATTCTTTTCACCCATCCGGAGAAATTTAAGAGTCTTTTCAGATTGATTCTCTGGAGCCCATCATCTCAGAATTATTCATTCCAGCTTTCAGCTCTCGTTCTCCAAATCGTACCGGTGCATCGTTCAAATATCCTCTAATCAGTTCATGATATCTTCGTTCTCATGTATCTAAATTCTCTCAAGTATCCTCATTCACTTTCTAATTCTTACGGTGATTCGTTCTCTTTTTCTTCAATCATTTTCAAGAGTTCTCTTCCTTCATTATCACATAGATTCATTCATTGTTTCCAAATCCTACCGGCAGATCATTGAAGACTTTTCTCAAGTTTGCGCTATGTCTCTCTTAATCCTTTCTACGAGAATAAGTAGTATGCCAAATCCGTTGCTTGTCATCAATTTAACTGATGAAGGATACGCATAACGTAATTCTTATTATTGTTTCATCCAAGGGTTCTAATTTCTTCTTTCAGAGTTGTTCATATTTCTTATATGGAGCTCCAAGTTATTTCAATTATATCATTTCAAAGCTTCATCTAATAATTGCAAGGCTTCTCCCGAAGTTCTTTTCTACTTTCCCTTTTGTTTGATCATTCTTTTATTACCGGAGTTCTTCATGGAGGTTCTACATGGTCGTTCGTCAAGGATTATTTTCATTCTTCAATTGTTCTTCAAGATTTCTCTCGAAGTTATGATCCGCCAAGCTATACTCAAATATAAACATGGTGCTCAACACATGTTTTGTTTCAAGGAGGTCAAGCATTCTTCATCTTGCATTCCGAAGTGAAATTATGTCTACCTTATCAGTTGAGGTGGTGTTATGTCACTCTTGACAATTTCCCTTCGTTTTTCATGATTCACAAGTTTTCAAGAGTGACATATCTAAATCCAACATTTTCTCTTCGCTCAACACATCTTTTCAACCGATCAATCTCTTCACTAGAGTTAGATTGGGTTATATTTCACCTAAAGCTTTCCCTAGGGATTGTTGCTATTTATGGTGCTCATAAATGACCCAACTTCTTCATTTATTCTCCCGGTGAAATAAGTTTCTCGTCTCCTTGTTCATATCAATCCAATCTATTGTTTTTCGTTAGTGGCAGAATTTCACCTCAAGATTTCGAGATGTTTTCCATAAGCCCACAACAAGCTTACTCTTTTCGTTGTTGGTTTTCCAACCAATCCGTTCGACCCTTCTCATCAAGATGTTTTTTCAAGCTCATTTGAGGTAGAAGATGTTGTTTTCTCCTCCGTTCCTTTGATTCCATTCTTACATTTGTTCCAGAGGCATTGTGATGTTGCTCTCTTCGACCCATCATCTTGTTTTGTCAAGATCATGTTCAATTCCTTCCATTTACAGTGGAAGTGCTGCCCAAATTATATCGTTCTTATTCCTTATCTACCTTGTTTAACGGGAGTGTCATGTCTATCATTCCTCTTCTAACCGAACTCCCATCCAAGTGCTTTCATTTTGCCAAGTTCATATTCTTTACCTTCCTTTTCCAACCGGAGTGTTGTTGTAATTGATCTTTATCATTCCTTGTACATCTCATTTCTACCGGAGTGCTTGCATGTACGACTTGTCCATTGCATCCATTTTCTTATGTCTTTCAACTTACAAGGTTCTTGTAATGTTCCTTGTTCCTCTGTTCTAATGAAGTGTTTTCAACTTTGTTCAACTTCGTTGTATTCTTTCTTTCAATTTGTTCAACCTCTCAAGGTTCTTTGGTTTCACTCATTTGTCAAAGAAGCAACATAGTTTTACTTCTTCTCTTCCTCTTCTGTTTCTCTCCGGTGCCATCCTTATATCTCGGGACGAGATCCTCTTGTAGTGGTGGAGTGTTGTAACGCCTCGAGACCGTTGCACAAGGTGTCTTCCAGTTATTCGCTATTGTTGCCTTGCCTTTTCTTGCATGTTGCATCTTTCCATGTCATCATCCGCATTGCATCTGCATGTTTTCGAAACTTGCATCCGTCCGGTTTTCCCCAGTTCCTTCCGTTGTCCGTTCTGAGACCAGACACACTCGCACTCCCCCGCGGCATGTCCGAAATATTATTTTATAAGTGGCCAAAAAATGTTCTCGGAATGGGGTGAGAGTTGGCGTGCGGTCTTGTTATAGTGTAGGTACACCTCCTGCCAAGTTTCATCGCATTCGGAGTTCGTTTGATGCCCCAACGGATAACTATAGCGGCAGTATAGCCGGTCTATCGTCGGACGTTTTCGGTCTCCGGAAACAGCCGCCGAGCTGCATTCCTCCTCTTCCCTCGCAGAACACCTCCTCTCTACACAACCCACTATCCTCACCGACAGCCTACCTACCCCTTCTCGTGTTCGGAGCCTTCCGATGGTGATCGCACGGTCCGAAAACCCCTCCTAACCCCTCAAACCCTAGCCCTAGCTATAAAAGGAAGCCTCCCCTTCGCCGTTCCTCCTGCCCCGAGTTGGATGAGGAGCTCCCGGTCGAGCTCCTGGTGCCGCCCGTCCCCGTCCTCACCAGCGGCCTTGCCGGAGCCGTCACCGGAGATCTCCTAGGCCAGACCCTGCCGCCCTACTTCTACTTCCCCTACCTGTCTTCTTCTCCTCCATCCTCTCACATCTCCCTCTCTCCTGTTCTACAGGAACCACCGCCTCCATTGATGAGCGCGAGTCGAGCTCGCCATCGCCGGGTCTCCACCACCGCCACCGAAAACGGACGGATCAGGCGGATCCCGTCCGGATCCACTCGTTCTCGTCCTTGCCCACCTTGCCCCGTCGCCGTCCTCACCGGACAACCGCTGCCGTAGCGCCCTTCGCCGTCTGTGCGTGCGTGCGAGCACACACACAACCACCGTGTTGACCTCGCCAGCAGGCCTTCCAGCGCCAGGTGGGCCAGCCTCCACTCTAGCCGTGGAACAACGCCCATCTTTGCTTCCCCTTCAACTGGCTGGCCTCCCCTACACCAGCTGGGCTTGGCCCAATGTGAGTGAGGGAGTCCTGGATTAGGGGTCTCCGGACAGCCGGACTATATCCTTTGGCCGGACTGTTGGACTATGAAGATACATGGTTGAAGACTTCGTCTCGTGTCCGGATAGGACACTACTTGGCGTGGAAGGCAAGCTAGGCAATACGGATATGTATATCTCCTCCTTTGTAACCGACCTTGTATAACCCTATCCCCCTCCGGTGTCTATATAAACCGGAGGGTTTTAGTCCGTAGGACATCATACAATCATACCATAGGCTAGCTTCTAGGGTTTAGGCTCTTTGATCTCGTGGTAGATCAACTCTTGCAACACTCATATCATCAAGACCAATCAAGCAGGACGTAGGGTATTACCTCCATCAAGAGGGCCCATACCTGGGTAAACATCGTGTCCCCTGCCTCCTGTTAGCATCTGCCTTAGACGCACAGTTTGGGACCCCCTACCCGAGATCCGCCGGTTTTGACACCGACATTGGTGCTTTCATTGAGAGTTCCACTGTGTCGTCCTCATAAGGAGGATGGCTCGCCTCGTTGTCAAGAACAACATCCCCTCTGGGGGAGCCCTGGCTGTAGGCCAAACTCTCCGACTAGGCGGCTTCGTCATGACCGCCCACTTGGCCGCGGCACCGACAATGACTTCTCGGGTCATTGAAAATGGCCTCCACATCGGCTCGAAATTTGCCGAGAAGATGGATACAATGGAGCTCTCCTCTTTGAACGAGCTCTTGGATTGCGTCGCCGCTCGGGGAGTCACTACAGACTATGATCGGATCGGGCTTAAACCCGACCAAAGGGAGATTAACTCTCCGCCGGTCACCCATCAGATAGCGGTGGTGGAGGAGCAATGCGGTGATTCTCCTTCTATCCTGAGGACGAACTATGTCCGGATTCCCGAGCTCCCTGAGCCGGATACTCGCTCACGGGAGGACACCGCCCTAATCCTAAATCCAGAATCAGGCCACATACCGAACCCACAGGGCCACATCCCGGAGCCCGAAGTTCCAAGATTGGAAACTCCCCTACCCCGGGATCACAGATTGGGTCAAGGTCTGGACTTAAATCCACCCACCCACCCAAATACAAACGATCTTTCCCACATTAGACAAGCGCCCCAAGAGACAGGACATCACTATTGGGCCAGATTCCTCCTTGTAATGAACAAGGTCAAGGACTGTCACGGGGAAGATGCAATTTCATTCTTTTGCAACAATTGCACGGGCAAGGGAGTCCTCAACGCCATAAGTCGTCGTGACATAGCACACTTCGCTGACTTGGCGGCCATAGTACAGAAATACTGTGCGATGGAAAGTGCCTGGAAAACCTAGATGCAATTTTGGGATAATCCGGCTCTGACAAAACCCCCAGTCCGAACTAAAATGGTGCACTCTCATAAGTTGCCAAACTCAATTACAAAGAAGCAAAAGCCCACTACAGGGCGTGGAACTGTATTGGAGGGATGGCTTAACGGGCCATGCAAAATCCATAGTACAGTGGATACCATATCAACACACAACCTTAGAGCATGTTGGGTACTCCGGCAGGTGGCCAAAAGCGGTGAGGATCTTCTCACCCAAAATACCTCAGAGCACCTTCCCACGGATAACAATACAGTATTAACGGTCTTCGAGACCTTCGCCTCAAATAATAGGCATAAGCGAGCACTCCGCAGCCTTGCCGAAGTCTGCCACATGGCAGCCATAAATCCATGGAGTGACACGGCTATCACCTTCAATGCCAGTGACGAACCTAAATTCCGAACAGCCCGAGCACCAGCCGCTTTGGTCCTCAGTCCAATTGTGGACGACTTTCGGCTCACTAAGGTGCTCATGGACGGCGGCAACGGGTTAAACCTCATTTATGAGGAAACTCTCCAAAAAATGGAAATAGACAGCAACCGTATTGAGAAATCAGTACAACCTTACGATGAATCATCCCAAGTCGGGAGGTACGTTGCGCTGGGAAAATCACACTCGATGTGGTATTCGGCACTCCGGAGAATTACAGGTCCGAAGAAATTACATTCCAAGTGGCCCCGTTTAGTAGCGGATACCATGCCCTTCTAGGGAGGGAGGCATTCATGATTTTTCTAGCCATACCCCATTACGGGTACATGAAGCTGAAAACGCTCGGACCCAATGGAATCATCACTCTATATAGTGATCCGGACATAGCACTCCGCGCCAAGAACAAAACAGCCGCACTAGCCCTCGAGGCATTATCTGAAGCCCTTGAAGCGGATGAGTTAACCGCACTACGCTCCATGGTGGACAGGGACGACGTGATACTAGACAAAAGACCCAAGTCCACCTTCGTTAAACTAGCAGACAAAATAGTTAAATTCCAAGTCTATCCAACGGACCCTACAAAAACAGCATCCATTGGGGCACAGTTAGACCCCGTTGTAGACGCCGCACTACGGGAGTTTCTGCGTGATAATTGGGATATATTCGCCTGGCTTCCTTCAGACATGCCAGGAATCCCACGCAGATTGGCCGAGAATAACCTTAATATTGTAAAAGGATTCAAGCCGGTCAAGCAGACTCTTCGGCATTTATCTGAACCTAAGCGACAAGCCATGGGAGAGGAGCTGGCCAAGCTACTGGAAGCCAGATTTATTAAAGAAATAAAACATCCAGATTAGCTAGCAAACCTGGTGATGGTACCAAAGAAGGACAAATCCTGGCGCCTATGTGTCGACTTCAAAGACCTTAATAAGGTTTGCCCAAAGGATCACTTCCCACTCCCTCGCATCGATCAAATCATCGATGCTACCACAGGACACGAATCATTGTTCTTCCTCGACGCATACTCCGGTTACCACCAGATTAAGATGGCGGAGTCTGATCAAGCTGCAACGGCATTTATCACGCCATACGGCACCTTCTGTTTTAACACAATGCCCTTTGGGCTGAAAAACGCTGACACAACATATCAGCGCATGATCCAGACATGTCTGGAAAAGTAGATGGATAAGACTGTGGAGGCATATGTAGACGATGTGGTCATTAAACCAGACACATCGACTCTTTAATAGACGACTTGAGGCTCACGTTCATCAATCTTTGAACATACGACATTAAGCTCAATCCAGAAAAATGCGTCTTCGATGTTCCCGCCGGAAAGCTCCTGGGCTTCATCGTCTCCAGTAGAGGAATTGAGGCAAATCCGGCTAAAATCCGAGCTCTGTCACAGTTGGCTATCCCAACTGACCTCAAGCAAATCAGAAATTGGCAGGATGTGTGGTGGCTTTAAGCCGCATTATCTCCCGATTAGGAGAAAAGGCACTTCCCCTTTATCGCCTTCTTCGGCGCACCGAACACTTCAAGTGGACGGACGCAGCCACAGTCGGACTGGAAGAAATAAAAGCCATCCTGGCCACCAACCCAATCTTGGTCGTGCCAACTATTGGTGAACCAATGCTATTATATATAGCAGCAACTCACCAAGTTGTAAGCGCAGTGCTCGTCGTTGAACGAGAGATGGATGGACATAAATTCCCACGTCAAAAGCCGGTATATTATGTATCCACCGCCCTCACTCCATGCAAATCACGGTCCCCACATTACCAAGAGATAGCATACGCGGTATTTATGGCATCCCGGAAATTACGACACTACTTTCAAGAGTGTTCGATTACGGTGGCCTCCGAAGTACCACTCAATGACATAATAAACAACCGCGATGCCACGGGCCGGATTGCCAAATGGGCCATCGAGCTCCTCCCATTCGATATAACATATAAGCCACGACGAGCCATTAAGTCGCAAGTACTGGCCGATTTCGTAGCCAAATGGATAGAAGCCGAACTCCCTAAAGAGTACGTCGCATACTCCAATTGGATCATGCACTTCGACGGCTCTAAAATGCTGGCTGGTCTGGGGGCTAGCGTTGTCCTGACGTCCCCCACTAGAGATACGCTACAATACGTGCTCCAAATACTATATACATGCTCCAACCATGAAGCCGAATACGAGACCCTATTACACAGCCTCCAGATGGTAGTCTCCATGGGCATCCAATGCCTAGAGGTGCGTGCGGACTCGAACCTCGCAATATCCCAAATAAATGGAGTTTGATGCCAAGGATCCTAAAATGGCGGCATATCGCAACGCCGTCCTCAAAATGTCAGCTCTCTTCGAGGGGCTTGAATTCCACCATGTGGCTCAGGAAAACAACCAGGCGGCGGACATCCTAGCCCGTATTGGCGCCAAACGCGACCCTGTCCCACCGAACATCTTCCTGGAAAGACTGTTTAAACCATCCGTGGTATGGGAAGGGGACACCGGCAAAAATACTCCAGAACCGGCCACAACCCGAGATACCGAATACTCTGACACAATCGGAGGCTTTGCCACCGAAATAACACCTTCAGCCCACGTGGTAATGGCCGTCATCGCCCCGTGGGCAAAACCATTCTTGTCCTACCTAACTAGACAGGAATTACCCGAGGACCAAAATGAGGCCCGCTGCATAGTGCGGCGATCTAAAGCCTACAAGGTCCTTGAGGGAGAGCTTTATAAGAAAAGCACAACCGGAGTCCTTCAAAGGTGCATCTCCGAAGAGGAAGGGCGGAAGCTTTTGGCAGAAATCCATGCCAGACTCTGCGGCCACCACGCCGCAGCCCGGGCCCTTGTAAGGAAGGCCTTCTGTACATGTTTTTATTGGCCGATGGCCCGGGCAGATGCACAACATCTGGTACAACATTGTGTCGGTTGCCAGCTTTTTGCAAACCAAAGCCACATGCCACCTACCGCCCTCCAAACAATCCCCATTACTTGGCCCTTTGTGGTCTGGGGGCTTGATATGGTCGGACCCCTCAAAGGGGGAACCCATAAGAAAAAATACTTACTATTCATGGTGGATAAATTCACCAAATGGATAGAAGCCAAACCTGTCAAAACGGCTTAATCCGGACCGGTGATAGATTTCATATCCGGGGTTGTACACTGTTATTGTGTCCCCCACAGCATCATCACTGACAACGGCATGAACTTTATAGCCGACGAGGTGAAACTTTGGTGCAACAACATGGGCATCAAGCTCGATTATGCTTCTATCTATCATCCACAAACTAACGGTCAAGTCGAATGAGCGAATGATCTTATCATGAGCGGTATTAAACCCAGATTAGTCCGATCTTTAAAGGAATCAGACACTCATTGGGTAGAGGAGCTCGACTCCGTACTTTGGGGGCTGCCGACCACGCTGAATCACACCACCGGATACACACTTTTTTATGGTGTACGGCGCTGAGGCGGTGCTGCCTTGCGACATAATTCATGACTCACCTCGAGTGCGCATGTACGAAGAAAGAGAGGCCAAGCTCGATCGATGGGACAGTTTGGATGCCCTAGAGGAGGTGCGCGACGTGGCAACAGCCCGTTCCGCATTCTATCAGCAACAAGATCGAAGGTATCAAAGCAGAGAAGTGCGGGCCAAAACATATAACGTTGGCGAACTAGTTCTACGCCTACCAGGGAAGAAAAAGAACAAGCTCAAGCCCAAATGGGAAGGTCCCTTCATTATCGACCAGGTTCTGACCAGTGGAGTGTACCGTCTGCGGGATGCATCGGATAATGGACTCGAGCCAAACCCATGGAACGCAGTCAGACTACGAAGATTCTATGCCTAGCGCCGGACTCTATGTTCGTCTCCTCACCTCCATCAATTTTTTACACATCTGTTTTTTCTCTCTTTCTTTCTCTTTTTTCTCTTTTTGAGGCCCCAAAGGGCTACACTTGTGTCTTGGTTACACAATCTTGACGCGCTAACCGCGCTCAATATACCTGGGGGCTTCTCATATAGAAGCTCAATTTAATTACCCCTCCGGGCTTTATGCCCCGCACATGTGTTATTCTTCTGCATGTTTTGGCCAAACTGGGTTGCCTGGCTCTTGTATTTATGCCCTACGTTCCCGTTAATTCGGCTAGAGCATAAGGGGAGCACCTCTGTGATTGTTACTGCCGGGTCAGCCGAATGTGTACCTCAGACTGGGTGAAGACGAAAGCTAGCGTTCTTAAGGAATATTCGGTCGGTGAATAAAAGATGACATTCATTTAAATTACTACATGCCCCAGATGTTTTTAGCTTGCGTCTCGTAGTTCGTACATGCAGATTAGGGCATGCGTACCCAGGGAAAGGAACCCTTAACGGAACTATTCCCCCTGGAAGATGTTTCTTACTATCCATGTAATATAACATAGCTAGTTGGGTACTTGTCTGTTCAAGCACATATGACCCCTATGCCTGGTTTCCATGCATACCCTGGTTTTTATATAACCGAGTGGGTATTCGGATACACTCCAGACTATCGGGTCCAGAGGTCGAAGTGAAAAGGTCCGCCATGAAAAATGATTTACAATCCGGATAGGGACTTTACATATGTCACTTGAAGTACACAGTCACTAAGACTGATTAAATTCTTCTTCTATGCCATCCAACAGGTTGTTTAGCCTCCAATCCTATTGGGAATACTTTGCGGCTAATTCTGCTTGATCATACACTAAACTGACGGGATCTCTTTCCCATCGGGCCCCACAGGTCCGACCTCGGCCATGTGGTTTGGGTCAGCCTTGGTATATCGTGTCTTCACCATAGCCCAGGCTTCCCTTGCACCCTGTCAGCAGGCTGATATCTTCCATAATCGGAAGCGCCGCTACGCTCCCTTGAGCCTCTCTATAAGCTCCCCCATGCCTCCTGGCGGGCGCGCGGATGGCCACAAGGCTTGAGCAATACACTGTATCACCGACCGAACTTGTTCGTGCAGTTGTGAGAGCTTTGGTAGAAGAACACCCGAAGACCCGGGCATCTCCTCCGCGGGATGACCCGTCAGCAGGCTTCTTCGCTGAACTCCTTTAAAAAGTTCATTCAAGCACATACTAAAAATGCCGCGCCGAAGCCTTTTATTCTCCTTCACGGAGTCCGCAAGCCGGGCTCGGACATCCTTCAGTTCCACGCCCAGCCCGATATTGGCGTCTTGGATATCATTTTTCTCCTGCCTGACTCACGTCAGCACGCGCTCGCCAGCATTTCGCTGTCGATCATCACGTGCTGTATCCGCCTCCACGGCCTCCAGATTCACTCCGGGGCCACCTGCAACATCTATTGTTAGTTGTGCATACATGCCGCATTGTAGTGCCCCGAGACTGATGTGCCAGGTGTGCTCCAGTTATTCATTGTTGTTGCTTTGTCATTGCTTGCGTGTCATGCATTGCATATCATGTCATCATGCGCATTTCATTTGCATACATGTTCATCTCATGCATCCGAGCATTTTCCCCGTTGTCCATTTTGCAATCCGGTGCTTCTATGTCACCCGGTGTCCCTTTCTACCTCTTTTCGTGTGCGGGTGTTAAACATTTCCGGATTGGACCGAGACTTGTCATGTGGCCTTGGTTTACTACCGGTAGACCACCTGTCAAGTTTCGTACCATTTGGACTTCGTTTGATACTCCAACGATTAACCGAGGGACCGAAAAGGCCTCGTGTGTGTTGCAGCCCAACACCCTTCCAATTTGGCCCAAAACCCACCTAAACCTCCTCCATCATCTCGGTCGTTCGATCACGATCGCGTGGCCAAAAACCGCACCTCATTTGGAGTCTCCTAGCTCCCTCTACCTATAAATATGTCATCTCCCCTAAAAATCTCATGGTTGAAACCCTAAAAATTCCCTCTCGCCCGCCGGACATGTCCGTCCCGGGGCCGGACAAGATCCCGCCGCCGCGCCCAGCTACTCCCGGGCCGCTACCTGGCCTCAGTCACCGCCTCCATCGCGTGGCCCGCGGGACCCGGATCGGGCCTGCGCGAGCACGCGCCGCCGCCGCCGTTCGCCCGTTCGGCCCACGCCCCAGCGCCGCTCCCGCCAACGGAGCTTCTCCCGCCGGTGACCCCGCGCCCGCCGCCAACCTTCCCGCCGGCCACCGCTTGCCGTCGCGCGCCGCTCGTTGCCCGAATCCCGCGGCGCTCGCTCGCCCGCGCACCGCCCCGCCGCTGTTCACCGACGACCACCGCCGCCATCCATGCTCGCCGGAGCTCCCGCTCTTCCCACCGGCCGGCGACCCGCGTCGCCACCTTGCCTCGCCGAGGCAGGCTCCGGCCACCGTGCGCCCCTCGTTGGTGACCTCCTCCCTCGCCGGCCAGATCTGATCCGGCCCGGGTGGATCAGATCCATCCGGTGCACCAACCAAACGCTTCGGCCCGCGCTTGTATCTCGTCATCCCGCACAACCTCGTCCGCCCGTTGACTTTTCCGGAGGTATAATTTGTACTAAGTCCCCGAAATTTTTCCAGATTCAAATGCACATGTTCATCATGTCACAACTTTGCATCCGTAGCTCCGTTTTGAGCGTGTAGCATATCAAAATGTTCGTCTCAGAGAGTACATCATTTCATCTCACTGCATCATTTTCATTTGAGCTCATCTTGATGCCCGAAATTCTGTTGGAAGAGTGCTATTTGAGTTAATTGTCAGATCTGCTTCACCAAATAGCTATTTGTCATTTTTTGCCATGTTTAATGTGTGCATGCTATGATCCTGAGCTCTACATGTGTTTTGTTATATGCTATACCATCTTTACAGAGGTGCTATCCATGTCTTCTTGTGATATGTGTGGTGACTAGCACAAGCTTGCAAAGTAGTGCATTCGTTAATGCTGATTTCAGGGACTTAGAATTTCACTAAGTCCTTGATCTGTACTTATCAATATGCCATATGTTCATATTGTTTCCTAGTGATCAGTGCCTCTTTTGAGGATGATCAGTAAGGTTGATTTGTTAATCTTGTGGTTCTCTATCCATTCAAGTCTTTGTTTGAATTTATGGAGCAACCTAGCTTGAATCAATCGAGCTCTACTTTTGCTATTTCGTAATTCCTGGCAGATTGTCTACTTGTTAGCGATTTTGCCGAGGATGTTGTTGTTGATCCGTGCATGCTATGTTGTTGTTCTTGCCATTTCTAGCTTATTTAATATGTATTCTTGATGGGTGTATGCTTAGTTTGTCATGCCATGCTTTGTAGTGAGTGCATCGAGCTCGTAAACATGCCTACCTGTTAACATATTTGCATGCTCCAGTTTTTCTCTATGTCTGAGATCTGTTTATGCTTTTGCCATGTTCACATGGTTGCAACTGTATTTTATGATCCTTTTGGCTCAAGGTCACTAAGGGACTTTTGTTAAGTGATTTGAGTAGCTTCATGCCATGCCTTGCTTTGCCATGTTAAGTTCCTGTAGCATATAGTTTTCATGCTCCAAAGTGTGCTACCTGATCTGAAATTCCAGGCTTGTGTTAATTTCAATAAGTCTGAAACCTGTTATCGTTTGCATTTTCGCCATGCTTGTTTGAACCTGTTAATTGATGAATTAGTCGTAGCTCAGTGTTCATATTTTGTCAAGCATTATGAGTGGATCCCTGCCATGTATTTTTTTGCCATGTTTGAGAGTTGTAGCATATTTATCTTGTTGCATTTATACGGTTACTTGCTGTTTATCGCAGACCGGTGCCATATTTGTTCTGCTTGCCATTTCCAAACCGTGCATCCGATTTCGGTGATCTTTATATCGATTTCAACCGAAATCACCTCATCTTTCCAGTGGCACTCTTGGATTTCCAAGTTGAGGCCAGGATCATCATTCCTTTCGAAATCATGCATATGCATCGCATACCGCATCCCGCATATCATACCATGTTCATGTGTTGGTTGTGTACTATGTTGTGTGCTTCTTTCCGGTGTTTGCTTCTTTGGGTTGGTTCCGATATCGTCTACGCCCGTCTGTCTTCTTCATGGAATCGTTCTTCTTCCTTGTGGGATCTCAGGCAAGATGACCATACCCTCGAAATCACTTCTATCTTTGCTTGCTAGTTGCTTGCTCTTTTGCTATGCCTATGCTACGATACCTACCACTTGCTTATAATGGCTCCCATATTGTTAAGCCAAGCCTCTAACCCACCTTGTCCTAGCAAACCATTGTTTGCCTATGTTACCGCTTTGCTCAGCCCCTCTTATAGCATTGTTAGTTGCAGGTGAAGATTGAAGTTTGTTCCTTGTTGGAACATGGAGATGTTGTTCCTTGTTGGAACATATTTACTTGTTGGGATATCACAATATATCTTATTTAATTAATGCATCTATATTCTTGGTAAAGGGTGGAAAAATCGGCCATATGCCTAGTGTTTTGTTCCACTCTTGCCTCCCTAGTTTCCGTCATCTCGGTGTTATGTTCTCGGATTTTGCGTTCCTTACGCGGTTGGGTTATAATGGGAACCCCTTGACAGTTCGCCTTGAATAAAACTCCTCCAGCAAGGCCCAACCTTGGTTTTACCATTTGCACAAACAATCTATAACATTCCCCTGGGTTTTCGCGAGCCCGAGGGTTATCTTTATTTTAAACCCCCCCCCCCCCCCCCCCCGGGGCCAGTGCTCCTCTGAATGTTGGTCCGAAACAGGCAGCCTGCGGGGCCACCTCGAGGCAACTCGAGGGTTGGTTTTACTCATAGCTTGACCTATCCGGTGTGCCCTGAGAACGAGATATGTGCAGCTCCTATCGGGATTTGTCGGCGCATCGGGCGGCTTTGCTGGTCTTGTTTTACCATTGTCGAAATGTCTTGTAACCGGGATTCCGAGCATGATCGGGTCTTCCCGCTAGAAGGAATATCCTTCGTTGACCATGAGAGCTTGTGATGGGCTAAGTTGGGACACCCCTGCAGGGATTGGAACTTTCGAAAGCCGTGCCCACGGTTATGGGCTGATGGGAATTTGTTAATGTCCGGTTGTAGAAAACCTGAAGTTGACCTTAACTAAAATACATCAACTGCGTGTGTAACCGTGATGGTCTCTTTCCGGCGGAGTCCGGGAAGTGAACACGGTGTTGGAGTAATGCTTTGACGTAGGTTGTTCTAGGATCACTTCTTGATCATAGTTTCTCGATCGTGCTTTGCCTCCTCTTCTCGCTCTCATTTGCGTATGTTAGCCACCATATATGCTAGTCGCTTGCTGCAGCTCCACCTCATACCTTTACCTTACATATAAGCTTAAATTGTCTTGATCGTGAGGGTGCGAGATTGCTGAGTCCTCGTGACTCACAGATACTTCCAAAACCAGTTTGCAGGTGCCGATGAGACTATGCAGGTGACGCAGCCAAGTTCAGAAGGAGCTCGATGAAGATCTTGTCCTTTGTGTTGTTTCGCTCTAGTTGATCAGTAGTGGAGCCCAGTTGGGGTCGATCGGGGACCTTGTCGTTTTGGGGTAGTCTTCTTTTATTTTGGTTCCATAGTCGGACCTTGATTCTATTTGGATGATGTAATGCTTTATTCATGTAATTGGGTGAAGTGGCGATTGTAAGCCAACTATGTATCTCTTTCCCTTATGTATTACATGGGTAGTTTGAAGATTACCTCACTTGCGACATTGCTTTCAATGCGGTTATGCCTCTAAGTCGTGCTTCGACACGTGGGAGATATAGCCGCATCGAGGGTGTTACAAGTTGGTATCAGAGCCTTCCCCGACCTTAGGAGCCCCCACTGCTTGATCGAATTAACTGACGAGTTGAGTCTAGAAAAATGTTTTGAGTCATTTAGGAATTATATATCGGAGAGTTTAGGAATTCTTTTTACTCCCCAGTCCCTTCATCGCTTTGGTAAGGCATCCTGACGTAGAGTTTGACTCTTCTCTTCTCAAATTTCACTAAAAAAAATTTAGGATCACGCGGGTATCTTGGAATCGTTCTGATCGATTTGTGACGAGAACATTGTTCTTGGTGCCTCCTGTCATTTAGGGGTTGTGGCAGTGTCCCGGGGAGTTGAGCTCCGAGGTGTTGTCGTCACAATTTTATCGTTGCAGTTCTGGAATACCTGAGTTTAGTTTCGCCG
Organism: Triticum urartu; assembly: GCF_003073215.2. Lineage (NCBI taxonomy): Eukaryota > Viridiplantae > Streptophyta > Magnoliopsida > Poales > Poaceae > Triticum > Triticum urartu. The sequence continues at coordinate 167,947,513 of NC_053025.1, forward strand.
ACATCGAAAATATCTTCTATGCAGTTGTTGGTGAGACAACCTCGACGCCACCCAGTACTGGGGTGGGAGTTCAGGAGTATTGCCATAACTTGTATAACGGATGCTTTTCGAAGGTTGAGGTAGACGATTTCCGAAGGTTTCTTGGTTATGTGTTGAAGGATGGATACAGCTGGATGTAGGAATTGTTAGTTTGGGTTAGATATTATGCTTCCCCTGTATCCCCAACATCTGATTGCATAACCGGAAAATATCAGGAGTATATAAGTGGGAATTCAAGTAGCTCTTAGGATATCTTTCCGACAGATGTATGATATGAAATTGGGGTTCGACGTCTAGTGGTCCGCCTATTCACGGTCGGTTTTACAGTGGTCTCGTTGTGTCTTAAAGAGTCCTTGGCTATGCCGACTCGGGGACGCTTCATATGTCATGTGCACTGCCTTGTACATAATTGTGCTGTACGATCGAGCCCGTGTAGGCCCCACCACGAAAACTTCGGACGAAATCTCTATTATATGCTTGTTCCGGCTTATTTTGCAAACCAATCCTTTGTTTTGTTTTGAGTTGTGGTATTTGAGTTGCTTCAATGTCAAGTGTTGATTCCATACCTTCCCCAAATAGTGTTCTGATACTCCGATGTGAATACTAATCCTTCATGATAATCGAGATTGTCATGTTAACCCTTTTCACCGGTGTTTTTCTCTTCAAGTGAATCCGATCATATCTACATCCACAAGATCTATTACTAGTTCTTCTCAACGGTATTGTCTTCATCCGTTCCAAGTTGACCTTGTTTTCCCGCCCACCCACCCTTTTTCTTCAAGGACTCAGATTTCTTAATCTAGTATCATCTTATTGATGATAAGCCTCTCCATTCCTTTTCCATCAGTGTTCTTATCCGGTGATTCTCATGATGATTCTAATGGAGTTTCAAGTTTGTCATTTTTCATTCTTTTCATCTCCGGTGGTTTCAAATCAAGCTTTCAGTGTTGATCTCATATCCCTTTTTCCTCGTTTCAAATACCTTCTCATGCCGGTGCACCTAGTATTCATTCACTTCTCGCTATTTAATTGTTCCGAAGTGCTCAAGATATCTCGAAGATTCATGTTTCCACTCTGCATTCATTCAAATTCTTTCGAGGTTGTAATCCCATTCTAGCCATTTAAATCTTACCGGTGCATTCTCTCTTGTAAATCGTTCAACGGTGTTTCTTTTGAGTGGGCCCTAACCCACAGGTCTTTTTCCAGGATCTTACCTGACTCTTTTAATTCTCCCGGAGTTATTCTCAAATTCTTTTCCAAGTTTGACGTAAGAATGAATTTTCATCAGTCTCATGTTTTCTCCAAGATCTGTCGAATTCTTTTCATCGTTGGATCAACCTCTTCGTTTTGATACTTCCGGAGTGTCTAAATAATTCATGGTGGTGTTTCTCGTCGTAATTCTCAGAATTTGATGACCGAAGAAGAGTTTTACATCCATATCTGATCCGTTCTCTCAGAGATTCGTGGCTCTAGTTCAAGACCATCCTTTCATAATCGTTTTTCGATTGTCAAAATTCTTTTCGCCCACCCGGAGCATTTCATGAGTTGTTTTCCATTTATTTCCTTCGAAGGCCATCTTTTCAAATATTATTTATTCTCAGCTTTCAGCTATCATTCTCCAAATCTTACCGGTGCATCATCCAAATATTCTCTAATCAATTCATGATATCTCCGTTAACTTGTATCTAAATCCTCTCAAGTATCTTCGTTCTTTTTATAATTCTTCCCGGTGATTCATCCCTTTACTTCGTTCATTTTCAATTCTTACGGGGGTCCATTCAACAGTTCTCTTCCTTGGTCACCATATCAATTTATTCGTTGTTTCAACCCTTCTGGTGGTTCGTTCAATACCTTCTCAAGTTTGCGCTATATCTCTCTTAATACTTTCTACGAGAATAAGTAGTGTGCCAAATCCATTGTTTGTCATCAATTTAAATTTGTGAAGGATAAGCATAATGTAATTCTTATTATTGTTTCATCCATATGTTAATCTTTTCTTCCGGAGTTTGTTCATGATGATTAAATTCTTGGTTTCAAGTGCTCATCTTTCTTTTCGGACCTCAAAGTTATTTCAATTATATCATCTCGAAGATCCATCTAAATCATTGCAAGGCTTCAACCTTATTCTTTTATCCTTCATTTTGGTTGTTCATTCTTTTCTTACCAGAGTTCTCCAAGGAGGTTTTACATGATGGTTGATCAAGGATTCAATTCCTTCTCGAAGTGTTCATCAAGATTCTTTTGAGAAGATCTCAAGTACTTCTTCATCTTTCAATCCGGAGTGCATTTCTTTCTACCGTATCATTGGAGGTGGTTTTACATCATTCTTGATAATTTGAGTTCATGCTTCATGATTCACACATTGTTAAGAATGAGGTATTTTAAATCCATCAACCTATTCGTTGGAATTGTCTTGGGTTATATTTCACCTAAAGCCTTCCCTAAGGATTGTTGTTATATGGTGCTCATAAATGACCCAAGGTCTTCATGTATCCTTCCGGTGTGATATAGCTTTCTCGTCTCCTTGTTCTTATCAATCCAATTCTTTTTCCCGTGAGTGGCAGGTTGTCACCTCATAATTTGACATGTATTCCATAAGACCATATCAAGCTTATTCTTTTCATTGTGGGTTTTCCAACAACTCCGTTCGACCCTTCTCCTAAGGATACCTTTTCAAGCTCTTTTGTAGAAGAAGTTTGCATTTTCTTCTACATTCTTTTGTCTCAATTATCTTTATTCTATTCTTTCTCCCGGAGGTCTAGTGATGTTGCTCTTTTCACTCCACATCTCGGTTTGTCAAGATCATGTTCAGTTTCTTCCATTTACAGTCGAAGTGTTGTCCAAATTATATCAGTCTTATTCCTTCTCTATCTTGTTTAACCGGAGTGTCGTGTCCTTTGCTCAAGTTCTTTTCACCGTATCAAGTCTTGCATAACTTCTCAACCGGAGTGCTGCTCGAAGTTGTTCTTCCTTGTCCCTCTTTTCTAACGGAGTGTTTTCAACTTCATTCATCTCCCTTGTATTCTTTTCTTGAAATGGCTTAACCTTTTCAATGTTCGTGGTTTCACTCGTTTGTCAAAGAAGCAACTTAGTTTTAGCTCTCCTCTTTCTCTTCCGTTGTCCCTCCGGTGCCATTCTAGATCTCGGGACGAGATCCTCTCGTAGTGGTGGAGTGTTGTAGCGCCCCGAGACTGATGTGCCAGGTGTCCTCCAGTTATTCGTTGTTGTTGCCTTGTCATTTCTTGTGTGTCATGCATTGCATATCATGTCATCATGCGCATTTCATTTGCATACATGTTCGTCTCATGCATCCGAGCATTTTCCCCGTTGTCCGTTTTGCAATCTGGCGCTTCTATGTCACCCGGTGTCCCTTTCTACCTCTTTTCGTGTGCGGGTGTTAAACATTTCCGGATTGGACCGAGACTTGTCATGCGGCCTTGGTTTACAACCGGTAGACCGCCTGTCAAGTTTCGTACCATTTGGACTTCGTTTGATACTCCAACGGTTAACCGAGGGATCGAAAAGGCCTCGTGTGTGTTGCAGCCCAACACCCTTCCAATTTGGCCCAAAACCCACCTAAACCTCCTCCATCTTCTCGGTCGTTCGATCACGATCGGGTGGCCAAAAACCGCACCTCATTTGGACTCTCCTAGCTCCCTCTACCTATAAATATGTCATCTCCCCCAAAAATCTCGCGGTTGAAACCCTAAAAATTCCCTCTCGCCCGCCGGACATGTCCGTCCCGGGGCCGGACAGGATGCCGCCGCCGCGCCCAGCCACTCCCAGGCCGCCACCTGGCCTCAGCCGCCGCCTCCACCGCGCGGCCCGCGGGACCCGGGTCGGGCCCGCACGAGCCCGCGCCGCCGCCAACGTTCACCCGTTCGACCCGCGCCCCAGCGCTGCTCCCGCCACCGGAGCTTCTCCCGCCGGCGACCCCGCCCCCGCCGGCGACCTTCCCGCCAGGCACCGCTCGCCGTCGCGCGCCGCTCGTCGCCCGGATCCCGCGCCGCTCCCTCGCCCGCGCGCCGCCCCCCGCTGTTCACCGACGACCGCCGCCGCCATCCATGCTCGCCGGAGCCCCCGCTCCTCCCACCGGCCGGCGACCCACGCCGCCACCTTGCCTCGCCGCGGCAGGCTCTGGCAACCGCGCGCCCCTCGTCGGCGACCTCCTCCCTCGCCGACCAGATCTGATCCGGCCCAGGTGGATCGGATCCACCGGGTGCACGAACCAAACGCTTCGGCCCGCGCATGTATCTCATCGTCCCGAACCACCTCATCCGCCCGTTGACTTTTTCGGAGGTATAATTTCTACTAAGTCCCTGAGATTTTTCCAGATTCAAATGCCCATGTTCATCATGTCACAACTTTGCATCCGTAGCTCTGTTTTGAGCGTGTAGCATATCAAAATGTTCGCCTCAGAGAGTACATCATTTCATCTCATTGCATCATTTTCATTGAGCTCATCTTAATGCCCGAAATGCTATTGGAAGACTGCTATTTGATTTAATTGTCAGATCTGCTGCACCAAATATCTATTTGTCATTTTTTGCCATGTTTAATTTGTGCATGCTATGATCCTAAGCTCTACATGTGTTTTGTTATATGCTATGCCATCTTTACATAGGTGCTATTCATGTATTTTTGTGATATGTGTGGTGACTAGCACAAATTTGCAAAGTAGTGCACTCGTTAATGCTGATTTCAGGGACTTAGAATTTCACTAAGTCCTTGATCTGTTCTTATGAATATGCCATATGTTCATATTGTTTCTTAGTGATCCGTGCCTCTTTTGAGGATGATCAGTAAGGATGATTTGTTAATTTGAGGATGATCAGTAAGGATGATTTGTTAATCTTGTGGTGCTATATCCATCCATGTCTTTGTTTGCATTTATGGAGCAACCTAGCTTGAGTCAATCGAGCTCTACTTTTGCTATTTCGTAATTCCTGGCAGATTGTCTACTTGTGAGCGATTTTGCCGAGGATGATGTTGTTGATCCGTGCATGCTATGTTGTTGTTCTTGCCATGTCTAGCTTATATAATATGTATTATTGATGGGTGTATGCTTAGTTTGTCACGCCATGCTTTGTAGTCAGTGCATCAAGCTCGTAAACATGCCTACCTGTTAACATATTTGCATGCTCCAGTTTTTCTCTAAGTCTGAGATCTGTTTATGCTTTTGCCATGTTCACATGCTTGCAATTGTATTTTCTGTTCCCTTTTGGCTCAAGGTCACTAAGGGACTTTTGTTAAGTGCTTTGAGTAGCTTCATGCCATGCCTTGCTTTTCGATGTTAAGTTCCTGTATCATATAGTTTTCATGCTCCAAAGTGTGCTACCTGATCTGAAATTCCAGGCTTGTGTTAATTTCAATAAGTCTGAAACCTGTTATCGTTTGCATTTTTCCCATGCTTGTTTGAACCTGTTAATGGATGAATTAGCCGTAGCTCAGTGTTCATCTTTTGTCAAGAATTATGAGTGGATCCCTGCCATGTATTTTTTTGCCATGTTTGAGTGATGTAGCATATTTATCTTGTTGCGTTTAGATGGCTACTTGCTGTTCATCGCAGACCCGTGCCATATTTGTTCTGCTTGCCATTTCCAAACCGTGCATCTGATTCTGGTGATCTTTATATCGATTTCAACCAAAATCACCTCATCTTTCCAGTGGCACTCCTGGATTTCCAAGTTGAGGCCAGGATCATCATTCCTTTCCAAATCATGCATATGCATCGCATGCTGCAGCCCGCATATCATACCATGTTCATGTGTTGGTTGTTTACTATGTTGTGTGCTTCTTTCCGTTGTTTGCTTCTTCTGGTTGGTTCCGATAACGTCGCATTTGTGAGGACCCGTTCATCTACGTCCGTCTATCTTCTTCATGGACTCTTTCTTCTTCCTTGCGGGATCTCAGGCAAGATGACCATACCCTCGAAATCACTTCTATCTTTGCTTGCTAGTTGATCGCTCTTTTGCTATGCCTATGCTACGATACCTACCACTTGCTTATAATGGATCCCATATTGTTAAGCCAAGCCTCTAACCCACCTTTTCCTAGCAAACCGTTGTTTGGCTATGTTACCGCTTTGCTCAGCCCCTCTTATAGCATTGTTAGTTGCAGGTGAAGATTGAAGTTTGTTCCTTGTTCGAACATGGAGATGTTGTTCCTTGTTGGAACATGTTTACTTGTTGGGATATCACAATATATCTTATTTAATTAATGCATCTATATACTTGGTAAAGGGTGGAAGGCTCGGCCTTATGCCTGGTGTTTTGTTCCACTCTTGCCGCCCTAGTTTCCGTCATATCGGTGTTATGTTCCCGGATTTTGCGTTCCTTACGCGGTTGGGTTATAATGGGAACCCCTTGACAGTTCGCCTTGAATAAAACTCCTCCAGCAAGGCCCAACCTTGGTTTTACCATTTGCACTAACAACCTATAACCTTCCCTTGGGTTTTCGCGAGCCCGGGGGTCATCTTTATTTTAAACCCCCCCGGGCCAGTGCTCCTCTGAGTGTTGGTCCAAAACGGGCAGCCTGTGGGGCCACCTCGGGGAAACTCGATGGTTGGTTTTACTCGTAGCTTGACCTATCCGGTGTGCCCTGAGAACGAGATATGTGCAGCTCCTATCGGGATTTGTCGGTGCATCGGGCGGCTTTTCTGGTCCTGTTTTACCATTGTCGAAATGTCTTGTAACCGGGATTCCGAGCCTGATCGGGTCTTCCCGCTAGAAGGAATATCCTTCGTTGACCGTGAGAGCTTGTGATGGGCTAAGTTGGGACACCCCTGCTGGGATTGGAACTTTCGAAAGCCGTGCCCGCGGTTATGGGCAGATGGGAATTTGTTAATGTCCGGTTGTAGAAAACCTGAAGTTGACCTTAATTAAAATACATCAACCGCGTGTGTAACTGTGATGGTCTCTTTCCGGCGGAGTCCGGGAAGTGAACACGGTGTTGGAGTAATGCTTTGACGTAGGTTGTTCTAGGATCACTTCTTGATCATAGTTTCTCGATCGTGCTTTGCCTCTTCTTCTCGCTCTCATTTGCATATGTTAGCCACCATATATGCTAGTCGCTTGCTGCAGCTCCACCTCATACCTTTACCTTACCTATAAGCTTAAATAGTCTTGATCGCGAGGGTGCGAGATTGCTGAGTCCCCGTGACTCACAGATACTTCCAAAACCAGTTTGCAGGTGCCGATGTGTCCGTGCAGGTGACGGAACCAAGTTTAGGAGGAGCTCGATGAAGATCTTGTCCTTTGTATTGTTTCGCTCTAGTTGATCAGCAGTGGAGCCCAGTTGGGGTTGATCGTGGACCTTGTCGTATTGGGGTAGTCTTCTTTTATTTTGGTTCCGTAGTCGGACCTTTATTGTATTTGGATGATGTAATGCTTTATTCATGTAATTGGGTGAAATGGCGATTGTAATCCAACTATGTATCTCTTTCCCTTATGTATTACATGGGCTGTGTGAAGATTACCTCACTTGCGACATTTCTTTCAATGCGGTTATGACTCTAAGTTGTGCTTCGACACGTGGGAGATATAGCCGCATTGAGGGCGTTACACACATACTACCCGATACCGATATTCTTTGCAATAGACAAAAGAGTTACCAGGGGGACCTTTTTGGACTCCTTCAATGCGGCAACAGCGGCTTCCAGCTGGGCCTTGCACTTGTCCAGCTCTTGAGTCAATTGGGAATTCTTCTCCATAAGAACCTGCACAAATAATGATCCTTAAATCAGTTGTGTCAACTGTTTCAAGTCTCAGGGGCTACTGATACATATAATCATCAGATTTGCTTACCCATACATCCCTTACATACTCGTCCGTGGCTCTGGCTAGACCATTTTGAGCAGCACGGATGTACGTGTCTTCGGAACTAAAGGCATCAAATGCCTCTGGCGAGAAACAAGCGTCACGGAGTACGGCCTGGCGACGCCTATGATTCATGGCACCCTCCACTTATGAATTTGGAGAGGATAGTCTATCCACATCCTCTGTAGGATGAGCATCCGGCGTCGGCCCCATGTTGGCTTCCGCCTCTTTGTCTGGCCCTGGAGGCATGATCGACAGCCTCTCCGGATATAGTCCGATGAACGTTTTTTCTATTAAAGAAGCATGGAGGTCATTGCATTTTAAGAAAGACGACAACCTCGGAGCAAGGTTTTGTGTCATACCTCTGCGCCAGCGTGTCCGTCCTGACCGCCTTCCTTTTTGGCCTACCCAGCTTTGGTGTCTCTTGCTGGCGAGTTGCTGCGGGTTCGGCACGACGTCCCGAATGCCTTCCCAGTAAAACAACATATGTGTATCGTAGGTGAAGTGTCTAAAAGGGGATCCTATTTTTGGAGTTGGGATTTTGGTTTTTCTTACGTGCGGCGTAGGGAGAAGTTCGGGATAGCCGGCCGTTATGGCCACCATGTCGTCATCGCGGCTCAATTGATAGAATTGCTTGTCTATCAACTCCACGAATATGTCCGGATCCTCTTCGAGTCCGGGACCAAGGGCCCGACCAGGGTCTTCTGGTTGTGGAGATGGGCTATTGACCTCCCTTACAACTTTTCGAAGTTCCTGCCGTAAAATGGCAAGGTGAGTACCTACAACGAGCAATGCGGGAAGAATGGGAGTAAAGAGGTATAACTCACCCATCTTGGACGGTTGTACATAGAGAATCCATCCCGTGGCATCATACGGATGAACTCCTGTTCCTCTCCCTTGAACAACTCGGACAGAATTTTTGCTAAAGCAGCTGCGGAGTCCGGTCCCTTACGACCGCATCGGGTGGAATCATCTTCCCCGTTAAAACACCACAAGGGGTGCCCTCGATATTGAAGTGGCTGCACTCCCCGCATTATGCATATTGACATAACCTCGAGTATTGTAAATCCTGATTGAGCCCTGCTCGGACGGGGACCATATACGCTGGAGGGAGAAATCCGTGAGTCTGCAGCTCTACTAATCAATTGTGTGGGATGGAACACATCTCCCAATCACCGGGCTTAGGGCTACGGGGGCGGGAGGAGGAGCTGCGGTGGTCGGCCATGTTGGAGTGGATTTTTCCGAAGCGCGCTCCGATTGATTCTCGCCGTGGGAGGATGGTATGGATTGGATCTAAGAATCCCCATCCCTTTAATAGAAAATTTGTTTACTTGGCTTGGGGGGCGAATGTAAAAACGCCCTGGCTCCTCGTATTCGTTCGACACGTGGAAGATAGCCCTTATTGAGCACAGAAGCCAAGAAGTCCAACATTTATGGGGCCGAACACTACTTAACAGACATTCAAAATTTGGAGAAGAACCTGCCTTGCAATGTCGAAGACAATACTGCGCGCCGGACTCAACGTACTTGAAGCATGGTTCAGGGGCTACTGAGCGAGTCCTGGATTAGGGGGTCTCCGGATAGCTGGACTATATCCTTTGGCCGGACTGTAGGATTATGAAGATACAAGATTGAAGACTTCGTCTCGTGTCCGGATAGGACTCTACTTGGTGTGGAATGCAAGCTAGGCAATACGGATGTGTATATCTCCTCCTTTGTAACCGGCCTTGTGTAACCCTAGCCCCCTCCGGTGTCTATATAAACCGAAGGGCTTTAGTCCATAGGACAACATACAATCATAACATAGGCTAGCTTCTAGGGTTTAGCCACTTTGATCTCGTGGTAGATCAACTCTTGTAACACTCATATCATCAAGAACAATCAAGCAGGACGTAGGGTATTACCTCCATCAAGAGGTCCCGAACCTGGGTAAACATCGTGTCCCCTGCCTCCTGTTACCATCCTCCTTACACGCACAGTTCGGGACCCCCTACCCGAGATCCGCCGGTTTTGACCCCGACAGTGAGCAACCTTGCCCAGATCCAGTTTCGGACCATTCTTTTTTTTTCGTTCCTGCGAAATTAGCTATTTCCAGGTGTTTGATAGTTTTGTAGAAAAACCCTTCTAGTTCATGCATTTAATAACTCTCAAACCGTGCATCGGGTTAAAATAAATTATATATGAAAAATGCTTAGATTTTCGTCTAGTTTCATAATACGCCACCTTCATGAATGTTAAAAATGTGTAAAATGTTGTTTGTGTTTATTTTGCATATTCGTCATGTTAAAATGATTTATTTCAGAACTAAATAACCATAGCTCCAAACTTAACAATCTTTATATGTAAATGGGGTGAAAAATGCATAGTTTGACATGGTGGCATTAATTTGCATGTTTAATAAATCTGAAATTGTGTTTAGGGCAGAACAGTAGCTAATTCGAAATATGCATATGAGCATTTTCCGGAATTGTTGTTGTCTCCGGCCTCATTTAAACTTGCCTAGTCAGTTAGTTTTATTATGATTCACCTCTTGCCATGTTTAATAACATTTAATATTTTTTGGTACATAAACGAGAGTGAACTAAATAATCCAATGTGGTGTTTCGTCAATATGCAACTCGTTGCATATTGAGCTCCACTTAATTTGTAGTATTGTTTGTGCACTTTACCATGCCATGCCTCATAGAACCGACATGCATCATACATGGTTGTGCTTCATGCTATGTTTATGTGACGGTTGTTTACTCTGTTGCTTGCTTCTTTCTGGGTTGCTTCCCTCATTAGCTTTGGCTACGTCCCAGAGTTGTGAGGATTCGTTCGACTACGTCTGTTTGCCTTCTTTGCGGACTCGTTCTTCTTCCTTGTGGGATCTCAGGCAAGATGACCATACCCTCGAAATCATTTCTATCTTATCTTGCTAGTTGTTAGTTCTATCGCTATGTCGCGCTACCTACCACTTGTTCATCATACCTCCCATATTGCCATGTCAAGCCTCTAACCCACCTTCCTAGCAAACCATTGTTTGGCTAAGTTACCGCTTTTGCTCAGCCCCTCTTATAGCATTGCTAGTTGCAGGTGAAGTTGAAGTTTGTTCCATGTTGGAACATGGATATGTTGCGATATCACAATATATCTTATGTTAATTAACGCACCTATATACTTGGTAAAGGGTGGAAGGCTCGGCCTTATGCCTGGTGTTTTGTTCCACTCTTGCCGCCTTAGTTTCCGTCATATCGGTGTTATGTTCCTTGATTTTGCGTTCCTTACGCGGTTGGGTGTTATGGGAAAACCTTGACAGTCGCTTTGAATAAAACTCCTCTAGCAAGGCCCAACCTTGGTTTTACATTTTCCTAACAACCTATTACCCTTCCCTTGGGTCGGCCAACCCGAGGGTCATCTTTATTTTAACCCCCCAGGGCTAGTGCTTCTATAAGTGTTGGTCCGAACCGAGTAGACTGCGGGTCCAACTCGGGGAAACTTGAGGGCTGGTTTTACTCAGAGGATGTCTCATCCAGTGTGCCCTGAGAATGAGATAGATGCGACTCCTGTCAGGATTGTCGGCACATTGGGTGGCTTTGCTGGTCTTGTTTTACCATTGTCGATATCTCTTGTAACCGGGAATCTGAGATTGATCGAGTCTTTCCGGGTGAAGGAATATCCTTCGTTGACCGTGAGAGCTTGTGATGGGCTAAGTTGGGACACCCCTGCAGGGCATAAACTTTCGAGAGTCGTGACCATGGCTATGTGGCCTCTTTTCGGCAGAGTCCGGGAAGTGAAAATGGTTCTTGTGTTATGGTTCTGCATAAGTAGTTTCAGGATCACTTCATGATCACTTCTAGCTTCTCGACCGTTGCATTGCTTCTCTTTCGCTCTTATCTGCGTATGTTAGCCACCATATTTTCTTAGTGCTTGTTGCAGCTCCACCTCATTACCTTATCCTATCCATAAGCTTAAATAGTCTTGCTCTCGCGGTTGTGAGATTGCTGAGTCCTCGTGACTCAAAGATACTTCCAAACAGTTGAAGGTGCCGATGATACTAGTGTAGGTGACGCAACCGAGCTCAAGTGGGAGCTCGATGAAGATCTTGATCATTGTTATGTGTCTTTTCCGGTTGATCAGTAGTGGAGCCTAGTTGGGACGATCGGGGATCTAGCATTTGGGGTTGTCTTCTTTTATTTTGGTTCTGTAGTTGGACCTTGATTGTACTCTAGATGATGCATGTTTGACTTTTATTTGTGTGAAGTGGTGATTGTAAGCCAACTCGTTATCCCTTTCTTATTCATTACATGGGATTGTGTGAAGATTACCCCTCTTACGACTAAACCACAATGCAGTTATGCCTCTAAGTCATGGCTCGACACGTCGGAGATATAGCCGCATCATGGGCGTTACATTACAGCACGTCGTGAGGGGCGCGAACAAGGAGGCAGACGACATCACTGAGCGGGCATCACGCCGTGAGCCCCCAAGCCCTGGTGTCTTCGTAGAAAGGCTCTTCAGGCCATCGGCCGCGCCCCCGACCTTGGGACAATGATACCTAAAGAGGAATTTCCCATCGCGCCACCCGCGGGCGCCCCAGCCTGCGGCCTTACCACGGGGGCCCGCCTGATCCTGGCACTGGATCCTTAGGAGGGCAACTAACCCAAGAGCTCGAGGCATACTTAGTCCATGGCACTCTGCCTGAGAAGGAGTAGGACGCGGGGTGCGTGGCCCACCAGGCCACCGCTTACTACTTGCGGGACGACAATCTATATCGGAGGCACCCCAACGATCTCTCGTAAAGTTGCATTTCAGATGATCAAGGGCACGAGATGCTGGCGGATATCCATGGGGGAGATTGTGGGCACCATTCGTTTTCATGCACCCTCGTGGGAAAGGTGTTCCACAGTGGGTTCTACTGGCCTATGGTGCTCCACAACGCCACCGACCTTGTCCGATCCTGCGAGGCCTGCCAGTTCCTTGCCAAGTAGATCCATCAACCAGCGCATGGGCTCTAGAACATCCCGTTCTCGTGGCCTTTCGCGGTGTGGGGGTTGGACATACTAAGACCATTCCCTAGGGCTCCTGGCGGCTACCGCTACCTCTATGTCGCCATCGACAAGTTCACAAAATGGGCGGAAGTGGAACCTGTGTGCACCATCCCCACAGGATCGGTCGACAAGTTCATCAAGGGCCTCGTGAGCTAGTTTGCTGTCCCCAACTGCAATATCACGAACAATGGCTCTCAGTTCACAAGCAATCTTTTCAAGTGAAATTGTGCTATCCTTGGAATGCAGATATGCTACGCTTTGGTGGCTCACCAGAGGAGCAACGACCAGGCTGAGTGTGCCAATGCGGAGGTCCTAAGGGGTCTTATGACCAAAAGCTTCAAGAAGAAGCTTGAGATCTACAGCAGGGGCTAGCTCGATGAGCTACAGTCCGTGTTGTGGTCCATCCGCACCACCACGACTAAGCCCACTTGTGAGACCTCGTTCTTCCTCGTCTATGGGGCGGGGGCGGTCCTTCCACTCGAAATCAACCATCGTTCCCCGCGGGTCTTGGCTTTTGACTAGGCGCACCAATATGCCTCTCGAGGGACTGATCTTGTGCTCGGAGTAGAGGCCTGCCACCAAGCCTCTCTCCGGGCCGCAAGGTACCAGCAGGCATTGTGGCGCTACCACTGCCGCAACATCCGGCCCCAGACAATTAAAGTTGGTGACCTCTGTCAGTGTCAAAACCGGCGGATCTCAAGTAGGGGGTCCCGAACTGTGCGTCTAAGGTTGATGGTAATAGGAGACATGGGACACGATGTTTACCAAGGTTCGGGCCCTTTCTATGGAGGTAATACCCTACTTTCTGCTTGATTGATCTTGATGAATATGAGTGTTACAAGAGTTGATCTATGGCGAGATCGTAATGGCTAAACCCTAGAAGTCTAGCCTGTATGACTACGGTATTGAGTATACCGTATCCGGACTAAGTCCTCCTGTTTATATAGACGCCGGGGGAATCTTGGGGTACACAGAGTTGGTTACATAATATGGTATCTTCATAGTTGTTCACCAAGCTTGCCTTCCACGCCAAGGAGAGTCCTATCCAGACACGGGTGTAGTCTTCGGTCATCGTATCTTCATAGCCCATCAGTCCGGCCCATAGAAAACAGGCCGGATGCCCGAGGACCCCTTAGTCCAGGACTCCCTCAGTAGCCCCTGAACCTGGCTTCAATGACAGGGTCTCCGGCGCGTAGTGCTGTCTTCGGCATTGCAAGGCGGGTTCCTCCTTCCGAACTTTGAAAAATAGTCTTCGGACGAAACGAACGTGTCCGGATCTACAACACATAACTGTAGATGGTATATCACTTTCATGAATCCGATCTGCTAACAACTTTAATAATGTGACGTCACGCCTTCCCAGCCTTTATTTCGAACTGTTTCCTGTCCCACCGTTCCACGTTTTGGGGGCGTGCTTTTTACTGGCACATCTTTTCGAAGCAGGTATCGTGCCCCCTCATTGCGGCATTTTCATCAATACGGGCGTGGGTAACCAAATCGTCCTGCGGGAATGATTCCTTAGGAATAGGCTGGTTCTTCAACTTTAGGAGGAGGCGTTCAATACCGGAGGCCTTTATAAAGGAACCAAGGGCCATCTTTTTTACGCCAAACTTCTCCTCAGCTTTCCCAACCCTGAGTTCCAATACCCAAGGTTCGACTCCATTGCTTTCAGCCTTCCCATCATGTCCGGATCTAGCTCCCAAGGCCGATGGGTGGCTTCCTCTGTTACAGAGGAGGATATTACAAAGCTTCGGGCAGCCAGATATCTGACTGCAGAGATCCACCACCGGCTTCCTACTCAAGGACAAGTTATTCCAACCCCCTAGATCCAGCGAGAGGGTTGTGTTCATCCCCCACTTCCTCCGGGGGTTAGGGTTTGCGCTTCACCCCTTCGTCCGGGGGCTAATGTTTTATTATAGACTGGATGTTCATGACCTTGCCCCGGACTCGATTCTCCATGTCTCGGCGTTTATCATTAAATGCGAGGCCTTCCTTCGAATCCCCCCACACTTCGGCTTATGGCTCAAGACCTTTAGTGTGAAACCGAAGAGAGCCAACGGGGAACAGGTGGAGTGCGGCGGAGCTACAATCAGCCAACTCGCCAACACTCCCTGGCCAAAAGATTCCTTTACAGAGACATCCAATTACTGCCAGCGGGAGTGGTTTTACATTACAGAGCCCCGCAGTACTAAGTGAGTTGCTGCACCCACTTTCCGTCCTGGCCCACCATCACAGCTTGCATCATGGGTCAAAAAGGGGCTATACTAGGGATCGGTTGATGAAGTGCGGACCTTACAAAGCCGCATCCGAACCCTCCTCAAGAGAGATATCGATCTCGTTAGTGTGATTCAAGTGATGTTAGTCCGCATGTGGGAGTTTAATCCATAAGGACCATAGACCCTCCAACACTTCATCGGCGCCACACATCAAGGGATGTGGAAGTTATTTTTCAGGAAGCGCAAACATTGGCGGGATACCGCTGAGGACGCTGGCCTCAACTGTAATCGTCCGGATACCCCGGTAAGCACTTGGCTCTCGAATACTTTGCGGTCATGCACACAACAATATGATACTGAGCAGGCTATCTTTTTCTAGGGCTGGATAAAGAAGGCGAAACTGATTATGTGTTCGGCCCCTCTGCCCGAGAGTCCAGAAAATCCTGTCCTAACAAGGTTGCTGGCCCCAGCACCATACTAGATGCCAGGGAAGGGGGCGAGGCGGACGACAAGAGGACCAAGGACGGCCTCTATTCCCAAGGGACCTCAGACTTTATGTCCGGAGGAATAAAAATTCCCTCGTACGAAGACAAAAGTAAAGGGGGGCCAATATCTCTTTCCCTCCCAAGAAGAGAGGGCCACCTCCGAAGATTGGGAGAAGCAGGCTCCTAAGCAAGGCACGATGCCTCTGGGAGGCGGCCCGGCCTGGAGGACGTCGAAGAACAGTCTCATGACGAGGAGTAGCCTCCAGCCCAATCATAAGTGAACAAGGCTGTTCTAAACATATCCCATTCTTTTCATATGATGCCTGAAATATACATTTTTTGCAGCCCAGTGCGTAGTCCCCTTCAACAATCCTCTTCCTCGGGGGACCTTCTCCCAAAGATGATGGAAAGTGAGACGATCTCGAGGTGTTGTCGTGGAGGGTCTCCCCAGACCAACACGTGGTGCAAGGGATGACAAAGATGTTATACGAAGGTGATAATTCGGCGGCCCAGGGTTCAGGGAACAACAATGAAGACCCCGAACAGTCCGGAATGCAGCCAAATACAAATAAACGGGTCCCTTCAAAGGGTGACCGTACTTCCGCGTCTGCCTCCGGAGATCTAGAAGCACCAGATATCTTGACGAACATGCTGCGGCAGGCATCCATTTCAGAGGAACATCGTACCTTGATGGGTACGGTGGTTGAAAAGGTCCTATCTGTGAAGAGCGAATTGGATGAGGCCTTTGCAAGCCCGCTGAGAGGCTTCGAGGTTTGTAATGTAACAGGTGCAATTGTGTTTTATTCAGAAAATACACATGTGTATAGATAATAGCCCCTGAGACTCCGCTTGACTTCCCACGGGAAGCGAACGGAGGATCAAGAAGAAATTTTGGAGGACTAGTCTGATTAACTTTGAACACAGGCTGCTTCCCCCCTGGCTACTTCCCGGACTGCGGATATTGCCGAAGTACAACGGAAGCTTGATGTGGCCGGGGATGACATTACGTTGATCAATATGCGTCTTGATGAGTCGCAAGGTATGTATTCAGAGCAGTCTCTGTACATAAAGTTTTGTGATATAAGCATGACGGTGAAAGTTGTACCTGTTTGCAGATGGTGCTGTCGCCATTGAAATTCTTCGGGCTGAGCTAGCCCGGGCCAAGGAGCAGGCCCGGTGTAGTAATGCGGCTGCCGAGAAGGCATCCGCTGAGTTAGAAGCCGAACGGGCTGCTCTACATCAAGACGAGGATAAGATATCTATGATGGCGCTTGAGCTAAAAAGTGTTGCCAGCCGCTGTGAGCTCCTTGAGAAGGAGAAAGAAGCCAAAACGACTGAAATTGAAAAGGCTTTACAAGAAGCAAGAGAAGCGCGATCTGAATCAAGAGCGGCCCATGAGGAGATCCGACAAGATAGGGAGATTTCGGCTGGTAAGCCATTTTTTCTACAGGCTAAGTTCGGCGATCGGAACTATGCTCAGCTGAACCAATTGTGGAATTCTCCGGGCAAGACTTTAGACTTGCCGAAGAGTTCTTCCGATGCGGCACAGTATTATTAGGCGCGAGAGGGGTACGCAACGGAGAAGCTTTTCTGGTCACAGTTCGGCGCCTTGAAGCGCCCCGTGTTGCTGAATGAGCAGATGTCCAAGTGGGCCGAGCTTCATAGAATATCCGATGCTTCTATGGAGAACGTCATAATCCGGTTATGGCCACTTGAGCCTGTTCCAAATAGTTGCGTTGGCTTGGTGCAGCGGCTTGTTGACGCAGTGCCGCGTATCGACGCTGTGAAGTGATCAGTGTGCATTGAGGGTGCACGGATGGATTTTGCTCGAGTCAAGACATTCTGGGGGAATATGAAGGCCATCGATGTTGCGGTGAAGAGTTCGCCCAAGGGAAAGGACCGCCACGAACCAGAGCATTATTTTGAAGATGTCCTAGTAGATGCCCGCTTGATAGAGGGTCAATGCTCGAAAGACAAGATGTTCGAGTGAGGTGTATAGGAATGGTTCTAGACAATTTTATAGTGAATCTATTTGTATATCGTGCTTGAAAGCTTGTGTTCCTCCTGTGTGTCCGTTTTAATATAAACCGAAAGATTTCCAGTCGTTGGCTTCACTCCCCTTGTAGGAAGTATAGGGGTGTTCGAAAAAGCAGATGATCGCTCTTGACCCAACGTCTTGGTCCGTAAAGGGGGTGTCAATGCAGTGAACCAAGCAACCAGACTATAGGGTGTTAACACTTTCACTTAGGCATAGGAGTTTTATGGTGGGTCTACGACATAGCCCCTAGTATGTATGCGGCTTATTCATACGATGCGTTTACATGATTGACCGGAAAAGAGGTCCTTCATGTGACACGGAGGAATCACTAGAGACTCTGATAAGTCATCGAGTGGTTGACTAGCTCTCGCCACATCATGACATTGAGTTTTCTGCTTTCTCTACTGAGGATGCGTCACCAGGTGAACCGGTAGCACAATCGCAGTAGTTCTCCCTTTACCATCCTAGCTGATAGAGAGGAACATAGGATAGCAAACACAGAAGCCGGGCAACCCAACTATTGACCCAAGACATGATGCGCTCTAAAAGCTGTTCGGACTTGGTTGGCAACTCATTTGTTCCCGTACCGAGCCCCTGGCAAGTTAAGCCGTTGTATGTTTGTGAAACAACCATGGAAGGCATATTTACTTGCAGAAAGACGCGGGTAATTAATTTGGATAGTGTGAATTGGGACCTGAGCGATATGATTAATTAATATATATGCCACGACCTCGGTCATTTGATATGCCCTGGGTCGAAGGCAGAGGAAAAAGGCATGTTATAGGCTCTAAAAAAGAGTGCGGTCTACAAAAGTTTATTCTGGACCTCCTGTCGCACGTCTGCGCCGCCTGTCCTCAGCGAGGGGAATCCTTGAAGGAAGTAGCCCCGTAGGTGAGTGTATGGATCCAAACTCCGATGGAGTCGGTCGTAAGTGTTTCTCCTTTGCACTTCCTTCTTTTAAGAAGTATTGAAAAAAAGGAAAGTATATAAAAAACGTTATCGGAATGTTTGCAGACTTATCCGTATTGTGCTTCTGCCGCTGCCCATGGTATCTTAAGTGCGTAGTTATGTATACGCGGTATAGCTTCATCATGCATATGAGATGGGTGGCGGAAGCCGAACAGCTATTTCTGTTCTATATTTGATCGATCTTCGGGGGGAAGTTGCTTCTTGCCCTCGACATTTGGCTGTTGAACCATTTCGTCGTCCCAATTGCCTTGCGGACCCCTTCCCTTGTGTTCGGTGTTGAGCTTGCCGGCCTGCTTGAGGACTCAACAGCTTTTGTTGGTAGGATTGGCTGGTTTATTGTGGTGGCCGTATATCTGGCTGGGTTGGTCTAGTTTCCTGTCTAGGTTGGGTGGTCCGTCTATGTTCGCCTTGAATGGATTTTTCCGTTGACTGGGCTTGGGATTGTTGAATCCGGCGTTAACCATTGTGTCGTGTGATCTATAGTTATCATTGCAACTGTTGTGTTTGCTTCGTCGTGGCTTGCCGTTACCATCTCAGATTTCGGAAGTGCCTGAGTTGCTGGCACTATTGCTTCTACGAGCGAGCCAACTGTCTTCTCCCATGCAAAAGGGGGTCATTAAAGCGGTAAGGGCTGTCATGGATCTAGGTCCTTCTTGACCGAGGTGGCGTGCAAGCCATTCATCTCAGACGCTGTGTTTGAAGGCCGCAAGGGCTTCCGTGTCCGGACAGTCCATGATTTGGTTCTTTTCAACTAAGAACCTGGTCTAGAGCTTCCTTGCTGACTCTCCCGGCTGCTGGACAATATTACTTAGGTCATCGCCATCCGATGGCTGGACATATGTTCCTTGGAAGTTGTTGCGAAAGGTGTCCTCCAAATCCTCCTAGCCGCCAATAGAATTTTCCGACAGACTGTTTAGCAAGTACCGAGCTGGTCCTTTGAGTTTTAGTGGTAGGTATTTGATGGTGTGAAGGTCATCTCCACAGGCCATGTGGATATGGAGGAGGAAGTCCTCAATCCATACCGCGGGATCCGTTGTTCCATCGTATGATTCGATATTCATGGGTTTGAACCTGTCTGGGAATTCATGCTCCATTACTTCATTTGTGAAGCACAGAGGGTCTGCGGCACCTCTATGTTGGGCAACGCTGCGGCGTACCTCTGACGGAGTGCATTTGCGGTATTCAACCCGAGCATGACTAGGTTTGTCCGGTCCGAATAGGTGGCCGTCCTCGCGTGTCGAGGTTTGTCCTTGCGATCCATAGATTACTCTTGGGTATCGTGTTTTACTACCCCAGCCCTGTTGAAGGTTGTATGTACAGCCTTGAGCTGTTTTGTTCTTGCGTTTACGGCGAGGTGGGGCGGTCTGTAGTTCGGCTTGAGTTGCAGCTTTAACCAGAGCAAGTTGTGGTCGACCTGCCACATTGTGCGATGATCGTACGAGCTCGAACACCTTATCGTCTCCCTGGGGTAGCGATCTATGCTTCGGGTAGCTTTTGGCAGGGTTACCAAGGCCGTATTTTCGGTGGCTAGGACATTGGTCCATCTATGATTAAGCAGATCTTGGTCAGCTGGAAGCTGCTGCTTCTTCTTCTTCAGGCTCCTTGTAGTGGCTATTAGTTGGTGCTTTATGCGCTCCTGCTCACGAGGTTCCTCGGGCACGATGAAATCTTCAGCGCCGAGGCTCAGCTCATCCTCAGAGAGCAGAACGTAATTGTCATCCTCTGAATCTTTATGTGTGGCCTGTTTAACCGGGCTATCCTGCCCCTCGTCCCGTTCATCATTAATTGTATCAACGGGGTCTTCGTTGTCTTCGGCATCATTGTCCATGTCGTCAATATTCTCGGAGTCATAATCAAGTGTTTCGGTCGAATCCTGGACTGTTGCTATGAAGTGGGTGGCGGGTGGGAAGAAAAATTCTCCATCGTTAGCCCCTAGCTCGAGTCGGATATAGATCGGCTGAGAGTCCTCCACCAAGGACATGTTTTTTAATGAGTTTAGCATGTCGCCCAAAGGCGAGCGCTGGAGGGTGTCTGTGGCGCTGAATTCGAAGATCGATAAACGATCAAGGACGGCATCCGCGGGCTCGCGTGGTTCAGAACCTACAGCCGGAGACGAGTCCGGCGTTGCGGTGGCACGGCCATCGAGTGAGATAAGGTCCATGTGCGGCTCCAACGCCGCGGAATTTATGGCCTCCGTGGTGGGGTCAATCCTCCCCTCTTTGGATGGTGTAGCCTGCTCCGGCTCTAGGGCTGGAGCGGTTATAGGAGCGATCTCCTGGATGCGGCCCGGTGACAGATTTAGGTCAGGATCATCGGGGTGATTGGGAGCGGCTACCGCGGTATCGAATCCGGCGGAGATCAAGTCTGCGGCGGATGACCGCGACGTAGTTCAAGCTCCAGAATTTGACCTGATGGCCGGGGGCCTAGCTTTCGATCTGCTCCAGATGGCCAAACCAGTTGGCCCGCAGAGCGAAGCCGCCGAACATGAAGAACTGTCTGTGGAGGAAAGTTTCTCCGCAGACAACATTGTTATTTACGATTGAAGGGGCCATCAAACCTTTCAGCGATAGCACAGAGGAACTCTCAATGAAAGCTCCAATGTCTGTGTCAAAACCGGTGGATCTCGGGTAGGGGGTCCCGAACTGTGCGTCTAAGGTTGATGGTAACAGGAGACAGGGGACACGATGTTTACCCAGGTTCGGGCCCTCTCTATCAAGGTAATACCCTACTTCCTTCTTGATTGATCTTGATGAACATGAGTGTTACAAGAGTTGATCTACCACGAGATCATAATGGCTAAACCCTAGAAGTCTAGCCCGTATGACTGCGGTATTGAGTATCCCCTATCCGAACTAAGTCCGCTGGTTTACATAGACATCGGGGGCCTTAGTCCGGATAGGGGATACTCAATACACAGGTTCTCTCCAGGGAGGCCCTTCATAAGCTCTCGCCCATGTGGGAGGCCTCGTTCACGGTCGCCCGCGTCTCCATGCCTGTCGCCGCGCGCCTGGAGATGGAGGACGTGGTCCACGTCTAGAATGCCTGGAACATCTAGCACCTCCGAAGGTTCTACCCATGACACTCGCGTAATAATGAGTGCGGATGTACACCCCCCGGAGTCTCCCTGTGCGCCGTTTCACTGCCTCTCGGGAGCTTCCACCCATTCCCAAGTCGAAGGCCCATGCTCCGTGCTGGCAGAAATAGTCGAACAATGACTATGCCCACGCCCAAGTGGAGTCCCCATGCCCCGCGCTAGCAGGAAGACTAGTATAAGCCGGATGCAGCATTTTTTACCATCCTCTCTTGTAACCGAATTTGCAATTTCTTGGAATGAAGTTGAAGTTTTTCACATCTTCGTTCGAAATGGGTCAGGATTTTCTCCTTTTGGTGTTTCCTTTCTTGAGTCTTACCTTTTGTGTGAAGTGGAGGCTTCCTATGGCTCCTTCCTGCACGTCCCACGAGCGGAGGCTGGGAACGATGTGTACACTTGAGCTACCCCTAGCCACGCTGAGGACCCAGGCCACAACAACTGCGAGTCCGCCCGTGCACACACCTCGCCAAGGCTTTGGCGCCTAAAACCTCGTGCGACACTCCCGAGCGAGCCTGCAGGGACACATCACCTCCGGCCCATGGCTTCAGGAGCGCTCGCCCCCTGGCCTTGTCGGGCACCGCAACCTGGCATACCAGCGATGACTAACCCTCGCTCAGGGGCTCTAGATGCAGATGGGCATCAAGGAAGAGCCTGACGCCTAGCGGAGGTACCTCAACAGGTCCCAACCCCCCGCGAGCCTCCAGATTAATCCGGCTCATGACAAGCTTCTTTGGCTACGTCAACGCCCCAACATCATCATTGTCAGAGCGGGAATCGCACATAGGACCAAAACACCAGTGAAGCACGCCCTCACGATGCAGGAGCCCGCCGGGGGCGACGATCGCACCGACACTACAAAATAATACAGTTCTGATACATGTTTGTCACAGTAGGTCACGTTTTCGGTCATGCATGTACATCCATGACGATTTTATGACAGAATTAAGATTGTCATACATGTGTTGTCGTAGAAGTGTTTCATGACAATAGCAAAATTATTATCACAGAAGTGTTCACTTCCATCACAATAAATGACATGACATGGAAGAGCTTTCGTCAAGGGTAACCGATACGTGGCATCCACCATACCGTTAAGCTATCGGGTCTGGTTTTGGATCCGATAACCCTTTAACAACAACGACCAATGGAGATTTCCCACGTGTAAAATTCTCATTAGCCGGAGGAAACACGTCTCAGGTCGTCATTGGGTCAGATAGGCGCGTATGATATGTCAACACGTGCGATGGCCCAACACTGGCCAATTTAGCTTACAAAGGCTAGTTAGTTTGACTTGGTCAAAAGATAGCGGGCCGAACCATGAAAAGACCGTTAAGTGTCTATTCATATATAACCCATTTTACGGCCCAGTAACTCACGGCCCGTTATGGTGTTCCCGAAATCAGCCCAACAATGTCATGTGGGCCGTCTAGTATAATAGCAGCCCATTTCATTTTCGGCCCAAGTATGGCCCACGACTTCTTTCAGCCCATATGATGCCTTTCGTATCTTTGGGCTCTTTAATGTGCCGCGGTGACTCTGGCCCATAATAAACAGTAAATTTCTTTATGCCTAGTAATGGCCCATGATTCACATGGGCCATTTCCAGCCCGTGTTAGCTTTCGGCCTACTGATGGCCCATACAATCTTGGGCTGCTTTCCGGCCCTCGATTTCATCCAACCCGTTACTTGGCTAGTTCCCTAATGGGCCAAATTCGGCCTGTGATTAGAATCGGCCCATTTTTGGCTTGTAAACCCGTTGCGCCATTTACAGCCCGTCCTATATTCTGGCCCATTAACGACCCATTATGCCTGTGACAGAATTATGCCATTGCCGTCTTCCAGCCTATTGTTGTGCTGGACCGATACGAATTACGCTTGTTTACGGCCCATGTTGGCCCATTTATCCGACGGACCAAGGCCCACTGAATCTACGACCCGTTGGAGGAACATTTAACCAACAACCCATAGGAGGCCCATTTATCCGATGGCCCATAGGAGGCCCATGGATCCTATGGCCCACAGCAGGCTCAAGGTTACCACGGTCCGTATATGGCCCATGGTTGTTGCGAGCACTAACAAACCAAGGAAAAAGAAGAAAAAAGAAATAAATAAGCCAGAAACTAAGGCTATGCTATTAAGGCCATTGCACAGATTACATCCACTGGGCATCAAAGTTCGCCACCAGTGAAAATATAGGGAACACCCTACACTATACAAAAATGGCTTGCTGGTTTCTTGAGCCGTTGGGTGCATGTTAAGAAAAAATTTTGTATTGCAACAAAACAAATTACAACTATAAAACAAAAGGAAGGTTGGCATAAAAGTTAATAGTCCAGCAGATAAATGCACTACCAGAAGTTCAGAAGCTCTTCATTTGACCTGACTGTTATGTTTTCATGTTGTACCATCCGATGGAGCACCATAACCTTCACCTTCATTTATCCTAGGCTCTTGAACAACATAGCAAATGTCTGAATGTCTTGTTTGAAAACCATGCATATATTTATGGCATCGAACAATGGTTATCCTTGTTTCACGAAGGGTCTCTGTTAGGGAATGGACTTATGTCTGGAGCATAGATATAACATTGTTTTGAGCTTGCATATCTTTATGATGAGCCAGTTTGGACGTGATTGCCTTAACAACCAACCCAGTATTACGCAGGAATGTGCTCACCCCCTGCATTAAGAGATCCGATAACCCTTTAACAACAACGACCAATGGAGATTTCCCACGTGTAAAATTCTCATTGGCCGGAGGAAACACGTCTCAGGTCGTCATTGGGTCAGATAGGCGCGTATGATATGTCAACACGTGCGATGGACCAACATTGGCCAATTTAGCTTACAAAGGTTAGTTAGTTTGACTTGGTCAAAAGATAGCGGGCCGAACCATGAAAAGACCGTTAAGTGTCTATTCGTATATAACCCATTTTACGGCCCAGTAACTCACGGCCCGTTATGGTGTTCCCGAAATCAGCCCAACAATGTCATGTGGGCCGTCTAGTATAATAGCAGCCCATTTCATTTTCGGCCCAAGTATGGCCCACGACTTCTTTCAGCCCATATGATGCCTTTCGTATCTTTGGGCTCTTTAATGTGCCGCGGTGACTCTGGCCCATAATAAACAGTAAATTTCTTTATGCCTAGTAATGGCCCATGATTCACATGGGCCGTTTCCAGCCCGTGTTAGCCTTTCGGCCTACTGATGGCCCATACAATCTTGGGCTGCTTTCCGGCCCTCGATTTCATCCAACCCGTTACTTGGCTAGCTCCCTAATGGGCCAAATTCGGCCTGTGATTAGAATCGGCCCATTTTTGGCTTGTAAACCCGTTGCGCCATTTACAGCCCGTCCTATATTCTGGCCCATTAATGACCCATTATGCCTGTGACAGAATTATGCCATTGTCGTCTTCCAGCCTATTGTTGTGCTGGACCGATACGAATTACGCTTGTTTACGGCCCATGTTGGCCCATTTATCCGACGGACCAAGGCCCACTGAATCTACGACCCGTTGGAGGAACATTTAACCAACAACCCATAGGAGGCCCATTTATCCGATGGCCCATAGGAGGCCCATGGATCCTATGGCCCACAGCAGGCTCAAGGTTACCACGGTCCGTATATGGCCCATGGTTGTTGCGAGCACTAACAAACCAAGGAAAAAGAAGAAAAAAGAAATAAATAAGCCAGAAACTAAGGCTATGCTATTAAGGCCATTGCACAGATTACATCCACTGGGCATCAAAGTTTGCCACCAGTGAAAATATAGGGAACACCCTACACTATACAAAAATGGCTTGCTGGTTTCTTGAGCCGTTGGGTGCATGTTAAGAAAAAATTTTGTATTGCAACAAAACAAATTACAACTATAAAGCAAAAGGAAGGTTGGCATAAAAGTTAATAGTCTAGCAGATAAATGCACTACCAGAAGTTCAGAAGCTCTTCATTTGACCTGACTGTTATGTTTTCATGTTGTACCATCCGATGGAGCACCATAACCTTCACCTTCATTTATCCTAGGCTCCTGAACAACATAGCAAATGTCTGAATGTCTTGTTTGAAAACCATGCATATATTTATGGCATCAAACAATGGTTATCCTTGTTTCACGAAGGGTCTCTGTTAGGGAATGGACTTATGTCTGGAGCATAGATATAACATTGTTTTGAGCTTGCATATCTTTATGATGAGCCAGTTTGGACGTGATTGCCTTAACAACCAACCCAGTATTACGCAGGAATGTGCTCACCCCCTGCATTAAGAGGTGACATTGCGGTTATAGTTGCCTCGTCACCTTTAGAAGGTGGCGGTTCCACCATTTGTTCCATAGCTTGCTGAAAAGTTGACTTTTTACATTCGTAGTAACAGAACAAAAGATATTAAGGAGGAAGCAAAACCAAACAAAATAGCTTTGGCCTATATACAGAACTTATTCTAGTGGACCCGTGTAAAATATTAGTTGTATTTTACTGCAAAGTACATAATAAAACCAAGTTCCGAACATATGACCATGTACCATGCCTAATGTATTGTCTATTTCTCCACATTGTATTGACAGATAAGGATAGTATGGCATCATTCATATCACAAAACAACTGAGAACTGACAAACAGGCAATTGCAACGATGTGTTGATCAGTCCAGCACGGAACTAGAATACAGATGAAGATCAAAGGAAGATCCCTCCTCTTTTTTAAACCTTTTAAGGTGCAATGATACGCTAAGACAATTGTGTATAAAATTGAAAAGAGTAATAGACATTGGCTGCAAACCGTGCAGTGTAATGCACAAGTGATAGTAAGTAGTAGTTAAAAGGCATGAGGATTAAGGACTTACAACAGCGGCATTGAGTGGTGTAGTCATGCCCTTCGTCTTGCGGGCATTTCGTGTCACAACCCTGGCTTTGCCTTTGCTTGACCTTGCTTGATCATCATGGCATCATGTTTAATTCTTGAAAAGTTGAAATGGGGGCTGTTCAAACCCTAGCACCAGAACCAACCAAATCAAATAGTTTCAACTTAAAAATATTTTCAGTGAATCCAAAATGCCCTCTGGAAATGTTCATGATTTTTGATAAAGGTGAAAACCTCTGACAAAAATGATGAAAATATTTATAGGCCATTCCTGGATTTTTGAATTAACCCATAATGTATTTGAATTGGACATTTAAATTTTATACATATTTTAAATGTCCAAATACTCATGAGCTGAAATGGTTACTGTTGGAAATATTCCAAACAGTGCCCACAAGCAAGCTCATGATTTTTTAACATGCTCTGGCATTTTATTTTAAAGCCAAAACATTTGCAGAAAATAGAAAAGAAAACAGAAAAGAGAGAGAGAGTTAGAGCTTACCTGTCGCCCTGGCTTGGCCCAGCTCGGCCCAGCCCACTGGCTACTGACAGTCATCCCCCTCCTCTCGCCAGGAGGACGAGAGGCACGTGCCCGGCGCCCGCAGCCACACGCCGGCCACCTCCTACTTCTGCCGACACCCAAGACGTCGTCTACGAGTGCCATGCACCCTCCCTTGTCCCCCTCTCACTTTCCCCTTTCTCCCCATGCCCCTCTCCCTCCTCTGGCTCACTCCCCATCCCCTCCCGAGAGGAGCTCGTCGCCACCGTTGTCGTCCACAGCGGCCATCGACCCTCTCTCGTCTCTTCGACGTGTCCCCGAGCACCGCCGATGTCTTCCTCTTCCTCACGGGCGAGCCACGACGCCTCGGACGCACTACAATGCCGCTAGCGCCGTCTTCTTCCACCTCGGTCCACCGAGATCGCCGGCGACCGTACGCCGCCCCTGATGCCTCCCCGAGCTCGCTGAGGCCACCGATACACTCCCCGTTAGCCCCTTCTCCGCTCCCCTCTCTTCCCTTTGCCGTTTTCTCCCTCTAACCGCGGGCTCCGTTGAGCCTGAGAGCTCACCGCCGCCACACATGGCGCCGT
Source organism: Triticum urartu (assembly GCF_003073215.2). NCBI lineage: Eukaryota > Viridiplantae > Streptophyta > Magnoliopsida > Poales > Poaceae > Triticum > Triticum urartu. Next base: position 167,975,143 of record NC_053025.1, read on the forward strand.
TGTGGCCATAGCTACCGCCTTACCCTTTTGAGCCCGCCGTTGTGCTCACCGTGCTTACAGAAGCATGCCAAGCCCACTAGCCCCTCCTCCCGTGCACCCTAACGCCAGGCACGACTTGGCCGAACTCCGGCCGCCGCGCAAGTCGCCGCCGCCGTCGACCTAGGCCACTAGCCCGCTGCTGTTAGCACCATTGGATGCGGACAAGTCTTCTCATCCCGTAGGTAGTCTCCGCCGTCTTTTTGGTTGCCGGAGACACAACCCCGACCTCCTCCCCCCTTTCGGCCTCACCGGCGGCTCAACACCGACCAAACTCCGACAGGGCTTGACCCCGTCCGGCCGGTTTTGACTTCTCCCCCCTAACCCACTGACGTGTTAGTATTAGTTAACTAATTTGGTCAGTATTAGTTAACTAATTAGGTTAGTTAGATTAGCCACTGATGTGTGGGCCCAGGCCCTAACTAACCTAGGTTAGTAGCTAACCTAATGCTAATTAACTCTGTTAAATTAGTAGTGACACTTACGTGTGGACCCCACACGTCAGGTTTGACCTCGACCAGCCCGTTGACCGCTGACGTCACGGCTACGTCATGCTGACGCGATAAAGGATTTTCTGGATTATTTATAATTCAAGAAAATTCCAGAAATTGTTAAAACTTCAAGTATTCATATAAATTCAAACGTAACTCCAAATGAAATAATTTATATATGAAAAATTATCAGAAAAATTCAAGGAATCTGTTTATGGCATTTTCATGCATGTTAGAACAATTTATGGTTGCTGTTTAGGGCAAAACAAGTATTTGGCATATGAAAAACAACATGTGGAGTTTGAATTTGAACCTAAGGTTCAAACCAACTCCATTTAACTTGTGGCTAGTTGCATTAGCTCAAATCACAGGATATTGCCATGTCATAATCATGCATCATATTGTTGCATTGCATTTGATTGTGTTCCTTCTTAGTTGCCAGTGTTTGTTCCCTCTCGGTAAACGGGTACCGACGACGAGTTCGATGACACCTATGAAGAGCTATATTATCTTTAGAAGTGCCAGGCAAGCAAAACCCCATTCCTCATTCCATAGAATCCCACTCTCTCGCTCCTGCTCTCTTTTACTGCATTAGGACAACAACGATTCATCTGTTACCTGCTGCGGTAGTTGAACCCCTTATCCTCTGCATGACCTGTCATTGCCACAGTAAATAGATGAAACCCACTAGCATGAGTAGGAGTTGTTTGAGCCCTGATGTGCCTACTCATTCATGCTTGTTTGTCATGCCTGCTATTGCATAGAGTCGTGTTAGGTCTGGTTCATCGGGGATGAATCGGAGGTGTGTGAACATGTCCTACTCTGTGTGAGCCAAGTGTGTGAACACGATTTGGTAAAGGTAGCGGTGAGAGGCCATGTAGGAGTACATGGTGGGTTGTCTCACTGAAACCGTCCTCAGGAACTGAGTTCTGTGTTTGTGATCCATGAAACAGCTACTACCACACATTGGGCCCTAAAATATGACACCGCTCGACTTATTGACCCCTCTCGTCCTCTGTCCAGGAGTTGCAACTAGTTTCTGGTGTTTGTAGGTTATGTGTTGGCGGCCGTGCGTAGCGCTGACCCTAGGGGTGGGCTATGATGCGGTAGATACACTATGGCCAGGTATGCCGGGCGCCCGTTTGGCGTCTTGGGACCCTGTACACATCATTTGGGGCCGTTGAGGACACCCCGACCGGATTTCCTTGCGGATGGAACCCGAATAGGCGATAAACCTGGACTAGAGACTTGTGCGGTTAGTCAGGTCATGGTCTACACCCACGTCGGCTTTCGCTTGAAGTCTGCCGAGCACATGTCGTGTGCAGACGCTAAGTGGTGGAAACATGTGTGACGAAGTACACCCCTGCAGGGTAATAAATGATCTATTCGAATAGCCGCGTCCGTGGTAAAGGACTTCTGGGTTTCCTATAACAGTTCATAGACAAGCGAAAGTGGATACTCTAAAACTCGCAAGATAAGTGTGAGTGCTATGGATGGCCTTCTCGTAGGGAGACGGGAGCGGATCCATAGTGGTGTATTGAATGGTGAATATGTGGACTCATGTGCGCCACCTCAAAAGAGTTGCTTGCAGTCGTAGTTCAGGTTAGCCACTGAGTCAAAGCTGGCTTGCTGCAGTTAAACTCCGCCACCCCCCTTGTTGATACCGATGCATATGTAGTTAGTTCTGATGTAAGTCTTGCTGAGTACATTTGTACTCACGTTTGCTTAATTTATGTTTAGCAGAGAGACGTCAGTCTCGCTAGTAGTTCCGTGTGGACTTCGACGTTTAGCTTGATACCTCATCTACGATCTTGTGCCCTCGGCAGGATCTGGTAGATAGTCAGGCTTCATAGCCCTTTCCATTGGTAGATGTCTGTACTCAGACATGTTAATCTTCCGCATGTGCTTTGAATTGTATGCTATGATTGTTGGGTCATGAGACCCATGTATGTAATATCTTGCTCCTCGGAGCCTAATGAATAAATACTTGAGTTGTAGAGTTATGCTGTGATGCCATGTTGTATTTACACGTATCGAGCATATTGTGTGTATGATTGAAATGCTTGGTATGTTTGGGATCCTACAATCTAGTTGTTTATCCTTGGCAGCCTCTCTTATGGGGAAATGTAGTCTAGTGCTTCCATGAGCCATAGTAGTCCACTACAGCCCGGTTCACCGGAGTCCTGTTAGCCCAGCACTACTGCTCAGGACACTTGACTGGCTGTCATGTGTTTCACTTCGTTCCTGTGTCTGTCCCTTCAGGGAAATGTCACGCGGTGACATCCGGGTTCCTGCCTAGCCTGCTACAGCCTGGGTTCCCGGAGTCCTTTTAGCCCAGTGCTACAGCATGGATTCCCACGCTGCTGACCGACATGCTCGATGTGATTCATGTATGCCTATCCCCATAGGTTAGTGCCGCTTTGGGTTCACGACTAGCCATGTCGGCCCGGGTTCTCTGTCATATGGATGCTAGCGACACTATCATATACGTGAGCCAAAAGGAGCAAACGGTCCCGGGCCATGGTAAGGCGACACCGGTGGGAATACCGTGTGTGAGGCCGCAAAGTGATATGAGGTGTTACCGGCTTGATCGATGTGACTTGGAATCGGGGTCCTGACAGCTTTGGTATCAGAGCCTAACTGCCTGTAGGATTACCAAGCCAAACTGGTCGAAGTCGAGTCTAGAAATGCTTTAGTTATATGTAGGGGAATTGATTGTGGGAGGGAACGTAAGGCTCTTTTTACTCCTTTACCTTATGCCCTCTGATCTGAGTCATTCTCTTCTCTTTCAACATCGGTTAAGGACTAGGCTCTCTTCTTCTATCAGGTTCACGTGTTACTAATCCGTAGTAGCTTATAGGATTGTTGTTACAAGCCCTGTTCAGTTTCTACTACTTTTATTATGTTGTCAGTTGAAGCAGAACCTTGACATGATGTTGTTAAGTGACTATGCAAATCCTTGTGAATGTCTCAAATCTTTTTCTGAGCATTTGCAGCCGTTATGCTATCTGAGTCATCCCAGGTTTCTAAACTATCTGATGCATTTGCAAATTCTTCTTCCCATTCTCGATGTTCCTTTGGGCCAGATTAACCACACTAATCGGTGGGTTGAGGTACTTTATTGCCTCGACATATATGTTGGGCTATTATAATGACCTGAGGTGTCTTAGAGTATCACTTATTAATCTAGCAATGCTTTGCATCCCCAGTGTGATGATTCTGGCCATTATTCTCGAAAGCATCCCGTGATGCCATTTAGTAGTAGGTATTATACTCCTAGATTCTTGACCCAAGATTCACTCTACCTACCTCGTGTTGATAGTGTTGCTCATACCATTATGATATTAGTAACCTTTGTGATAGTCTTCGAGGTCCGTGGTATTTCCTTCTTCCAAATACCATGAACTGCTTATGACAGAAGTTCTTTTGAACCAAAAGGTCACAACCAGAGTGCTCTTGAGGAGTTCTCCATTCTACATTGTGAATCTGCCAGTTCTACCTTTCTGCATGGGTTATCCGGAAGAAATGTTGAGCTTTGCTTGACATACTAATTCATGCGTCCACACCTCAAAAATTATATGTTCCGTGAGTTGTACCTCTTTAGCTGTATTCTGACCTCCATCTATCAATTGAGAGTCAAGAATATGTGTGCATTCGTGTTCATTGATGCCTATTATTCTTGTAGTCCGTCAAGTCATTCTATTCCGGAATGACTAGGAGAAACAAACTCCAGTACCTCTTCCATATCCAGGATTGGGTCAAAGTAGTTGTATTTCGCAGATCGAAATGCCAATCCAGCTTTTGCTCTGTTCTACCTCGGAGTATTACCCCCTTTATGTGAGGATTGTCATGAGAATTGCACCAGCTCTCATGAATTTTTGACGCAGTGATACTTCTTGCCATCATTTTTCATTCCTCGGTCCCGTGTTGTCACAAACGGAATACCGACAAGTGAACCGTGATGTGTGAAATCAATACTCCTAGCAACTAGTTTCTTGGTAGTAAATGGACAATATTCGCATTCTTAGTGTGTTGGTTATTGAACCTCCATTCTAAGATTAATCGTGCTACCTAGTCCATCTTCCCTGGTGCACACCTCGATCAATGAGTTAGGAATTTGTCAATCCCCCGCTCCTTGATCACATCATCTTGCCTCCAAGCAAAATCGTCTCGAGTTTAGTAACATATCGGTGGTTCTTGATTTTCCGGATACCTTCTCGGAAGTATCACCAGGTTGTCTCCTGACCGTTATGTTGAGCTCGTGATCAAGTTGGTTTCGTAATAAACCACTCTTCTCCAAGAATCTGTGTTGGATACCCCTAAACTAGTTGGTTAAGCCAAACAACAACTTGGAGAGTTGGGAGATAAAGCTTGCCGACCCAATTCATCCCAAAGGGATATCTCTGTGAGTGTGTTGAAGAGAGATGATAATTCATCGATTGATCCTAGTGATCAATTGTTGGATCTATTGTCCTGTCCAAACGTTGATTTGAGTGTGGGTTATCCTCAAATCAAATTAGAACCAACGATGTTCGTAGTGTTGTCTTACTCATGGTTGTTTCCTTGAGCATACACCATTATATCTTCTGGTCTGACCAATGCTATCACCCTGTTCACATAGTCATTGGATTTCATTTATATGGAAACCTAGATGAAATGTTGTTGAGCCCATAGACAACATCCTTGTTTTCCCAGGACTCGTGATGAACACTAAGCTAGTATTGGAAATTTTCAAACAGTTGCCTTGTGTTCCGTTCATGAGGTATATGTTTGGATGAAAGAAGTGACTTTCTCTAATTCACGTGCATTCGATGTAAGTTGCCGTTGTGGATCCGAGAAATGCTTGTTTTGCTTCCCTTGGAGTCATCCCAAGTCAGTCATGCATGTGCGAAGTATGTTATGGGTTGACAGGCTCGCGACCTCCATCCCATACGTATTCCGTAGCACACCAAGCCACTGATTGATTTGTTTGAGGAAAATAAGTTCCCTCATAAGAGCTAATCCGGACTTATGTAAGGACCTCGATATCCTCAATGATGGTTCCCCACCCGACCTCGGTAGTGTTGTATGATAAGACTACAACGTGGTCATGCTTGTTCTGGACAACGTGTTCACGTGTATGTAGCAGAACTAGCTCATGTTTTGGAGCTTGCTATCGTAGTTCATCTCCCGAGATTCTCGCAACATCGTCTCGTCGATTTGTGTTGCAAACTTCCCTTTCAGACATGTTGAGTCTGGAATATCCTGTCAGTAATCAGATCCGAATCTCGGGCAGACATGATGGTTGGAACGTTTTCTCAGGAACTATAATATTAGTCTCCATCACCGGTAAGGTGGATGCCGTGGACAACACACCTAGCCGGGAGACCTAATATTGTAGTATCTTGATTGGCAAGTTGGCCACCTCCCCATAAGGATTTCATAGGATTACTCCGATAGTTATTCCTTATGGATTCTTGTGCTCCTGAAGTCCGACCTTGTACTTGATGTTCTAGATATCAAACCATATTCATAAATGGGTTACGCTAGCACATTAAGGAGAACATTAGAAGCGGAGTGCTAAATGTCTCTCGGTCGATCATCTAGATTTCGTTTCCTTGGTCTCGCAAAGGTGAAATCTGAGAAGATGTTATCTTCCTTGCATCTGCATTTCCCACTACTATTCATCGGGGTAGTAAGTTGTGTTGCCAGGATCCTCGGCACGGATGTTGGTAAGACCTTGATGAGTATGGGAATGCTCAAGTTCTTGAGAGCACACTCAGGCACTAAGTTTTGGCGTTATCATTAACTGAACGTGCCTCCGTCCTCTCGGTTGTTCCATAGCCATCCAATAGGTGGAATCACCCTCTGCTGGTGAACCTTCTTCCCAGTTACTAGAATCATTCCCAACATTTGCATTTTGTTCCCAGCTGACATCTGACGTGGTGCCATTCTACTATGGTCTACCTCTTAACAATTGTTTAGGATCATCTTCAAAGTGGTCTTACCTTGGGTCCTAATCATTCTCGATGATAAGCAGAAATCATCCGTTGCGTTGTCTTCAGGAAGGTAGTCCACATCGTCCACTCTAGCCGAGTGTGCCATTCCTTCAAACCCCGTCAAACGATCGTTTGTGCATTGCCTTAGGCTGGTATAGGGAATTTCAATGATCTATGTATCAAACGTAATTCTTTTTGCCACTTAAGGGAATGGTTCTATGATTCACCTTCTCTAAGGTGCCCCGTCATGGAATCATGGCAACCTACCTCCTCGCCACTTGGCACATACCCACCATCTACATAAGCGTGGAAGTGTCACCTACCAATTCAAACTTTCAACGTCTGCTCTTTTCCATCCCACTTATTGAATGTCTTGTGTCTCAGCTCAAGAGACGTTCTTTTGTCTCACTCCATGAGCTGATTTTGATTTGCTCGATCTTCGAGGAGATCGATTCCTATAGAGTTTTTCTTCCTTGTCATCATCGTGTTGGGTGAAACCCTCGAAGACAAAGACGTCAAGATCAATTTGAGGCAATGGATCAACATCTTCAAGAAGGGCAATTGGATCGTGAAGATCGTGTTAGCCTTGTGTCCCCTCTGTCTTCTTACCTCACGTCCTGAATCTCGGGACGAGATTCTTGTTTAGTGGGGTGAGTTGTCACAGCCCTGGCTTAGCCTTTGCATGACCTTGCTTGATCATCATGGCATCATGTTTAATTCTTGAAAAGTTGAAATGGGGGCTATTCAAACCCTAGCACCAGAACCAAATCAAATAGGTTCAACTTAATTTTTTTTTCAGTGAATCGAAAATGCCCTCTGGAAATGTTCATGGTTTTTGATAAAGCTGAAAACCTCTGACAAAAATGATGAACATATTTATAGGCCATTCCTGGATTTTTGAATTAACCCATTATGTATTTGAATTGGACATTTAAATTTTATAAATATTTTAAATGTCCAAATACTCATGAGCTGAAATGGTTACTGTTGGAAATATTCCAAACAGTGCCCACAAGCAAGCTCATGATTTTTGAACATGCTCTGGCATTTTATTTTAAAGCCAAAACATTTGCAGAAAATAGAAAAGGAAAACAGAAAAGAGAGAGAGAGAGAGTTAGAGCTTACTTGTCGCCCTGGCCTGGCCCAGCTCGGCCCAGCCCATTGGCTACTGCCAGTCATCCCCCTCCTCTCGCCAGGAGGACGAGCGGCGCGTGCCCGGCGCCCACAGCCACAAGCCGGCCACCTCCTGCTTCTGCCGACACCCAGGACGCCGTCTACGAGTGCCACGCACTCTCCCTCGTCCCCTGCTCACTTTCCCCACTCTCCCCGTGCCCTCTCCCTCCTCTGTCTCTCTCCCCATCCCCTCCCGAGAGGAGCTCGTCGCCACCGTCGCCGTCCACCGCGGCCATCGACCCTCTCTCGTCTCTTCGACGTGTCCCTGAGCACCGCCGACGTCTTCCTCTTCCTCACGGGCGATCCACGACGCCTCGGACGCACTACGACGCCACTAGCGCCGTCTTCTTCCACCTCGGTCCGCCGAGATTGCCGGCGACCGTACGCCGCCCCTGATGCCTCCCCGAGCTCATTGAGGCCACCGCTACACTCCCCGTGAGCCCCTTCTCCATTCCCCTCTCTTCCCCTTGCCGTTTTCTCCCTCTAACCATGGGCTTCGTTGAGCCCGAGAGCTCACCGCTGCCACACATGGTGCCGCCGTGGCCACAGCTGCCGCCTTACCCTTTTGAGCCTGCTGTTGTGCTCACCGTGCTCCCAGAAGCATGCAAAGCCCACTAGCCCCTCCTCTCGTGCACCCTAACGCCGGGCCTGACCTGGCCGACCTCCGGCCGCCGCGCAAGTCGCCGCCGCCGTCGACCTAGGCTACTAGGGCCGCTGATGTTAGCACCATTTGATGCGGATGAGTCTTCTTGTCCCGTAGGTAGTCTCCGCCGTCTTTTTAGTCGCCGGAGACACAATCCCGACCTCCTCCGCCATTTCGGCCTCACCGGCGGCTCAATGCCGGCCAAACTCCGGCAGGGTTTGACCCCGTCCGGCCGGGTTTGACTTCTCCCCCCTGACCCACTGACGTGTTAGTATTACTTAACTAATTAGGTTAGTATTAGTTAACTAATTAGGTTAGTTAGATTAGCCACTGACGTGTGGGCCCAGGACCTAACTAACCTAGGTTAGTAGCTAACCTAATGCTAATTAACTCTGTTAAATTAGTAGTGACACTTACGTGTGGACCCCACACGTCAGGTTTGACCTCGACCAGCCCGTTGACCGCTGACGTCACGGCTACGTCATGCTGACGCGATAAAGGATTTTCTGGATTATTTATAATTCAGGAAAATTCCAGAAATTGTTAAAACTTCAAGTATTCATATAAATTCAAACGTAACTCCAAATGAAATAATTTATATATGAAAAATTATCAGAAAAATTCAAGGAATCTGTTTATGGCATTTTCATGCATGTTAGAACAATTTATGGTTCCTGTTTAGGGCAAAACAAGTATTTGGCATATGGAAAACAACATGTGGAGTTTGAATTTGAACCTAAGGTTCGAACCAACTCCATTTAACTTGTGTCTAGTTGCATTAGCTCAAATCACAACATATTGCCATGTCATAATCATGCATCATATTGTTGCATTGCATTTGATTGTGTTCCTTCTCAGTTGCCAGTGTTTGTTCCCTCTCGGTAAACGGGTACCGACGACGAGTTCGATGACACCAATGAAGAGCTATATTATCTTCAGAAGTGCCAGGCAAGCAAAATCCCCTTGCTCATTCCGATACAATCCCACTCTCTCGCTCCTGCTCTCTTTTACTGCCACAGTAAATAGATGAAACCCACTAGCATGATTAGGAGTTGTTTGAGCCCTGATGTGCCTACTCATTCATGCTTGTTTGTCATGCCTGCTATTGCATAGAGTCGTGTCATGTCTGGTTCATCGGGGTTGAATCGGAGGTGTGTGAACATGTCCTACTGTGCGTGAGCTAAGTGTGTGAACACGATTTGGTAAAGGTAGCGGTGAGAGGCCATGTACGAGTACATGGTGGGTTGTCTCACTGAAACCGTCCTCAGGAACTGAGTTCTGTGTTTGTGATCCACGAAACAGCTACTACCACACATTGGGCCCTAAAATATGACCTCGCTCGACTTATTGACCCCTCTCGTCCTCTGTCAAGTAGTGGCAACTAGTTTATGGTGTTTGTAGGTTACGTGTTGGTGGCCGTGCGTAGCGCTAACCCTAGGGGTGGGCTATGCATGATGCGGTAGATACACTATGGCCGGGTATGCCGGGCGCCTGTTTGGCATCTCGGGACCCTCTACACATCGTTTGGAGCCGTTGAGGACACCCCGGCAGGATTTCCTTGCGGATGGAACCCGAATAGGCGATAAACCTGGACTAGAGACTTCTGCGGTTAGTCAGGTCGTGGTCTACACCCACGTCGGCATTCGCTTGAAGTCTGCCGAGCACATGTCGTGTGCAGACGCTAAGTGGATGAAACATGTGTGACGAAGTACACCCCTGCAGGTTTATAAATGATCTGTTCGAATAGCCGCGTCCGCGGTAAAGGACTTCTTGGTTGCCTATAACAGTTCATAGACAAGTGAAAGTGGATACTCTAAAACTCGCAAAATAAGTGTGAGTGCTATGGATGGCCTTCTCGTAGGGAGACGGGAGCGGATCCATAGTGGTGTATTGAATGGTGAATATGTGGACTCGTGTGCGCCACCTCAAAAGAGTTGCTTGAAGTCGTAGTTCAGGTTAGCCACTGAGTCAAAGCTGGCTTGCTGCAGTTAAACTCCACCACCCCCCTTGTTGATACCGATGCATATGTAGTAAGTTCTGATGTAAGTCTTGATGAGTACATTTGTACTCACGTTTGCTTAATTTATGTTTTGCAGAGAGACGTCAGTCTCGCTAGTAGTTCTGTGTGGACTTTGACGTTTAGCTTGATACCTCAGCTACGATCTTGTGCCCTCGGCAGGATCTGGTAGATAGTCAGGCTTCTTAGCCTTTTCCATTTGTAGAAGTCTGTACTCAGACATGTTAAGCTTCTGCATGTGCTTTGAATTGTATGCTATGATTGTTGGGTCATGACACCCATGTTTGTAATATCTCGCTCCTCGGAGCCTAATTAATAAATACTTGAGTTGTAGAGTTATGTTGTGATTCCATGTTGTATTTACACATATCGAGCATATTGTGTGTATGATTGAAATGCTTGGTATGTGTGGGATCCGACAATCTAGTTGTTTATCCTTGGCAGCCTCTCTTATGGGGAAATGTAGTCTAGTGCTTCCATGAGCCATAGTAGTCTGCTACAGCCTGGTTCACCGGAGTCCTGTTAGCCCAGCACTACTGCTCAGGACACTTGACTGGCCGGCATGTGTTTCACTTCGTTCCTGTGTCTGTCCCTTCGGGGAAATGTCATGCGGTGACATCCGGAGTCCTGCCTAGCCGGCTACAGCCCGGGTTCCCAGAATCCTGTTAGCCTAGTGCTACAGCCTGGATTCACATGCTGCTGACCGACATGCTCGATGTGATTCATGTATGCCTGTCCCCATCGGTTAGTGCCGCTTTGGGTTCACAACTATCCATGTCGGCCCGGGTTCTCTGTCACATGGATGCTAGCGACACTATCATATACGTGAGCCAAAAGGCGCAAACGGTCCCGGGCCATGGTAAGGCGACACCTGTGGGAATACCGTGTGTGAGGCCGCAAAATGATATGAGGTGTTACCGGCTAAATCGATGTGACTTGGAATCGGGGTCCTGACATTTTGCTGCATTTGGATCAAGTCAATATAGATCTGATAATATGGCATAGCGAAAAGATGGAAAAATTATCTAATTAATAGAGCCTCACAGCATGCAATATAGCTACGAGATCATGTCGTCTGTTGGGATTTCACTTTCGTATGGTTGGCCTTGTTCTTTGAACAGTTCACCTACAAGAAGATAGACTTGTGAGGCACATGTGTAAATAGGAGTTCACCATGTGATCTGATCACATATATGTACTTGATACTTTGGATCATAGAGTGTTTAACGAGGCCTCTCCAGTCTTCATCTGATATATTTTCCACTAGAGATGCTTGGGCAAGTTCACTTTTACCCTTGCCTTGTGAGTTTTCCTCAAATTATACTGATACTATCACAGAGCAGACTTGGGAACATGGGTGCATGCTTGTCCAGTTGCATCATCTTGGCTATCCAACTTGAGCCTCATCTATTGAAAATTATGGGAGTCTCATTACCAGCAACCTAGAAAGTACGGGATAGAGCAAGGCAATATTAGTAATTTCCATACATAACCATACTTACAAATAAATGGTTGAGGAAGGTGTTGAACTAGGTTTCGTCTTTGTCATTCCTGTACTAAGTCCAATGTGGGAGGATACGTGCATGACACCTAGCGGCAACCGCTACCTCTAATACTAACCTGGCTGACTCTGTAGCATCAAGTGGCCTTTTAAAACCTGCCTCAAAATGGATCTCCATTCTTCCTCCTCTAGATTTAGTTAACCTATCGAGCTTTATCCCTGACGTCTTTTTCCTCTTGCGCCTAGGTTCTAGTCCAACAATGAACATAGGAAGTGTTAGCGTATATCAAACTGTGATACCACATATAAAGAAGCATGCAACTGTAACTTGACTCCATCAAATACCTTCTTGCTATTGAAGCTCACAAGGTTCATCTGATCTTGGCAACTCATCTTGTGTCAGGAGTGCTTCAGAAGTAGTTTCAGGTGGCAAGGGATCTTGGAAACTTGTTGCTAGCTGAGTTGACAAACGAGTAACTCGTGCAGCTGGTGGTACTGTGGAAGGTGTTGCAACAACTAGGGTTGTCGCTGCTTGTTTGGTGGCATCTATTAGTTTCTATTTGGATTATTTTGCCGCTCGTGTAGCACGGGATACCGTGTTTGTACAATTTTCCGGTGGACTTTGATATTCTATTGCACCGTCAGTACCAGCAGAATCCGCATAATTTTTCCGCTTCCATTTCTATGCGTCCTGAGTACTAACACCATTCACTACAATTATGTGTTCCTTCCTCTTTCTCTGTGCCATGTCAAGTCAAGCCGACAAGAAAAAGGAATAAAAATGTATTTCTTTAAAACAAATTGATGCGTGATATAGACGAACTGAACTTTGATGTTAGAAAACCGCATGATAGGAGGATGTAATATGTATGAAAAACAGGCATGAGATAATCATAACTATGATGTGTAAAGTAAGCAGAAGGCATTTCAATAAATTAGAAGCAATGCAATGGAAAGAAGACACCATATGAAAGATGCTACAAATATCGCTCTGCCAAGTTAATAGTGTCTCATCAGAACTAGCATTTAAACAAATGTGAAGAAGTACAAGAAATAAATCATATGCAAGATGCAAACAACATTACACTACCAAGTTAAAGGTCTCTCTTCATTAGTGCCATTGCATATTCACAGCTATGATGTGTAAACTAAGTAGAAGGCATTTCAACAAATTCGAAGTAATGAAAGCTAGATACCATATGTTAGACGCAACGAATATCACTCGACCAGGTTAAAACTGTCTCCTCATTAGTGCCATTTCAACAAATTAGTAGTACAAGCTAGAAAATAATGCAAGATGTAAACTATATCAAACTCCAAAGTTAAATGTGTCTTGTGAAAAGTGATTGTTGCAGGTTACACAACAATCTGGTGCCTCACCGGAGAACACCGTCCTCGACCGGATCCCCGTCGCCTAGCACTGCCATGTCCCACACGGCCCAGTCCACCCTAGCCTACCTCTCCACCACCTAGGCTTGGCCCATGGTGACGCCACCCCGCCGATATTGCCCCTCTATTTTTTTCCTGCTATTGGGCCAGCAGATTCGACCCAGTCTAGTATTTTTTTCAGATCTGCGAATTTGTATATTATCCAGTCTAGTATTACCCAGTCTAGTATTTTTTTCAGACCCACCTAGGCTTAGAATTTTGTGTAGTTTCATAATATTTCCATTTTCATCTATGTTTAAAATGTATAAACTAATGTTTGCATTAATTTGCTCCAATGCCATGCTAAAATGATTTAATTCACAACTAGATTACCGTAGCTCCTTTTTAAATAATCCTTATATATAAATGGGGTAGAAAAATGCATAGATTAACATGGTGTACTTTACTTTGAATGTTCAACAACTCTAAAATTGTTTATAGGGTAGAACAGTACCAACATGAAAATAGCACATGAGGATTTTTCCAGACTTGTTGCTTGTTGTTCCGGCCTCATTTAAAGTTGCGTACATAGGTAGTTTATTATGCTTCACCTCTTACCATGTTTAACAACATTTAATATTGTTGGGTTCATAATCGAGAGTGAACTAAATGATTTAATGTGGTGTTTTGTCAATATGCAACTTGTTGCATATTGAGCTCCACTTAATTTATAGTTTTGGTTGTTGCACTATGTCATGCCATGAATCATTAAGCCGGACATGCATCATCCTTGATTATGCATCATGCCAGGTTTATGCTAGGTTGTTTACCATGTTCTTTGCTCATTTCCGGTGTTGCTTCTTCTTGTTAGTTCCGGTAACGTCCCGTTTGTGTGGATCCGGTCGACTACACCCGTTTGTCTTCTTCATGGACTCGTTCTTCTTCCTTGCAGGATTTCAGGCAAGATGACCATATCCTCGAAATCACTTCTATCTTTGCTTGCTAGTTGTTCGCTCTATCGCTATGTCGCGCTACCTACAACTTGTTTATCATGCCTCCCATATTGCCATGTCAAGCCTATAACCCACTGTCCTAGCAAATCGTTGTTTGGCTATATTACCACTTTGCTCAGCCCCTCTTATAGCGTTACTAGTTGCAGGTGAAGCTCAAGTTTCTTCCATGTTGGAACATGGATATGTTGGGATATCACAATATCTCTTATTTTAATTAATGCATCTATATACTTGGTAAAGGGTGGAAGGCTCGGCCTTATGCCTAGTGTTTTGTTCGACTCTTGCCGCCCTAGTTTCCGTCATACATGTGTTATGTTCCTTGATTTTGTGTTCCTTACGCGGTTGGGTGTTATGGGAAACCCTTGATAGTTCGCTTTGAATAAAACTCCTCCAGCACGGCCTAACCATGGTTTTACATTTTCCTAACAACATATAACTTTCCCTTGGGTTTTCACGAGCCCGAGGGTCATCTCTATTTAACCCCCCGGGCCAGTGCTTTTCTAAGTGTTGGTCTGAACTGAGTAGACTGCAGGGCTACCTCGAGGAAACTTGAGGGCTGGTTTTACTCGTAGGATGTCTCATCTGGTGTGCCCTGAGAACGAGATATGTGTAGCTCCTATCGGGATTTGTCAACACAGTCAGGTGGTCTTGCTAGTATTGTTTTACCATTCTCAAAATGTCTTGTAACTGGGATTCCGAGACTGATTGGGTCTTCCCGGGAGAATCTTTCGTTGACCGTGAGAGCTTTTGATGGGCTAAGTTAGGACACCCCTGCAGGGTATAAACTTTCGAGAGCCGTGCCCACGGTTATGTGGCGGATGGGAATATGTTAATGTCCGGTTGTAGATAACTTGACTTAATTAAAATGCATCAACAACGTGTGTAGCCGTGATGGTCTCCTTTCTGCGGCGTCCGGGAAGTGAACACGGTCTTGTGTTATGCTTGAACGTAAGTAGTTTTAGGATCACTTCTTGATCACTTCTAGCTTCTAGATCGTTGTGTTGCTTCTCTTCTCGCTTTTATTTCCGTATGTTAGCCACCATATATGCTTAGTGCTTGCTGCAGCTCCACCTCATTACCTTATCCTACCCATAAGCTTAAATAGTTCTGATCTCACGGGAGTGAGACTGCTGAGATCTCGTGACTCACGGATACTTCCAAATAGTTGCACGTGTCGATGATACCAGTGCTGGTGTCGCAACAGAGCTCGAGTGGGAGCTTGACTCACAGATACTTCCAAACAGTTGATGAGTAGTGGAGCCCAGTTGGGACGATCGGGGATCTAGCATTTGGGGTTGTCTTCTTTTATTTTGGTTCCGTAGTCGGACCTTGTTTGTACTCTGGATGATGTATGTTTAACTTGTTATTGGTGTTAAGTGGCGATCGTAAGCCAACTCTTTATCCATTTATTATTCAGTACATGGGATTGTGTGAAGATTATCCCACTTGCGACTAAACCACCATGTGGTTATGCCTCTAAGTCGTGCCTCGACACGGGGGAGATATAACCGCAACGTGGGTGTTACAAGTTGGTAATCAGAGCCATCCCCGACTTAGGAGCACCCTGCTTAATCGAATCGCTGATGATGTTGAGTCTAGAACAAAATGTTTTCAGTCTTAGGATTGTATATATCAGAGTGTAGGATTCTTTTTACATCTCAATCCCTTCGTCGCTTTGGTGAGGCCTCCTGACGTAGAAGTTTTGACTTTCCTCTCCTCAAATTTCACTAAATATTTTTTTAGGATCACGCGGGTATCTTGGAATCCTATCGATAGTCTTGTGATGAGAACATTGTTCTTGGTGCCTCCTGACATTTAGGGGTTGTGGCAGTGTCCCGGGGAGTTGAGCTCCGAGGTGTTGTCGTCGCAATTTTATCGTTGCAGTTCTGGAATACCTGAGTTCGCAGACATCGAAAATCTCTTGTATGTAGTTGTTGGTGAGATAACCTCGACGCCACCCAGTACTAGGGCGGGAGTTCGGGAGTATGGCCATAACTCATATAACGGATGCTTTTCGAAGGTTGAGGTACACGATTTCTGAAGGTTTCTTGGTTATGTGTTGAAGGATGGATACAGCTGGATGTAGGGATTGTTAGTTTGGGTGAGATATTATGCTTCCCCTGTATCCCCAACACCTGATTGCATAACCAAAAGTTTCGGGAGTTTATAAGTGGGAATTCAAGTATCACGTAGTAATTCTTTCCAACAGACACATGATACGACATGGGATCTATCATATGTTGTTTCCGACTTATTTTGCAAGCCAATCTTTGTTTTGTTTTGAGTTGTGGTGTTCAAGTTGCTTCAATGTCAAGTGTTGATTCCATACCTTTTTCAAGAGGTGTTCTCATATTTCTATGGGAGTGCTAATCCGTTCGATCTTCAAGATTTTCATGTTAATTCTTTCCAACCGGCGTGCTTCTCTTCGAGTGGATCCGATCATTTTCAACATCCGCAAGATCAATTCCGAGCTTTCTCTCAACAGTGTTAGTTTCATCCTACCCAACTTGCCTTTGTTTTCCCTCCCTCCCACCTTTTCTTCTAGGACTCAGATTTCTCAATCATGCATCCTTTTAATTGTGAGAAGTGTCTTCATTCTTTTCTTTCAATGTTCTTATCCGGTGATTTCCCATGAAGACGCTCTACAGTTTCAAGTTCATCATCCTTTGTTGTTGTTTCTTCTCCGGTGGATCCAATTCAAGCCTTCAGTGTTGATCGTATTCCTTTCCTCATTTCAAATGCTTTCTCATGTTGGTGCACCTCTTAATCATTCTCTTCTTGCTATTCATTTGTTCTAGAGTGCTGAAGGTATCTGAGAAGGCTCGTATTTTCATTCAAGATCCGTTCAACCTATTTCGAGGTTGTTATCTCATTCAAGCCATTTAATTCAACTGGTGCAATCTCTCTTTTAAATCATTCAATGGTGTATCTTTTGAGTGGGCCCTAACCCACAAGTCTTTTCCAGGATCTTACCTGACTCTTCTAATTTTCCCGGAGCTTCTCAAATTCTTTCATAGTTGACGTAAGAATGAATTATCATCAGTCATATGTCTTTATCCAAGATCTTTCAAATTCTTTTCATTGTTGATTCAACCTTTATATTCTTCATTACTCCGGAGTGTCTCAACAATTCATGGTGGTGTTTCTCATCGTCATTCTTGAATTTTGAAGACCAAAGAAGAGTTTCTCTTAAATCTTGTTCCATTCTCTTCAAGATTCATCGTTCTAGATTGATGCCATCCTCTCAGAATTGTTTTTGATTGTGATAATTATTTTCAACCATCCAGAGTAATTCAAGAGACTTTTAAATTTGATTCTTTGGAGCCCATCATCGCAGAATTATTCATTCCAGCTTTCAGCTCTCGTTCTCTAAATCTTACCGGTGCATCGCTCAAGCATTCCCTAGCCAGATCGTGATCTCTTCATTCTCTTGTATCTAAATTTCCCCGAGTATCTTCGTTCATTTTCAATTCTTACGGTGCTTCGTTCAAGATTTCTCTTCCTTCGTTGTTGTATCAACTCATTCGTTCTTTCAAATCCTAATGATGATTCGTTGAAGACCTTATTCAAGTTTGCGCTATATCTATCTTAATCCTTTCTACGAGAATAAGTAGTATGCCAAATTCGTTGCTTGTCATCCATCTAAATTGGTGAAGGATATGCATAACATAATTCTTATTCTTGGTTCATCCAGGTGATTCATCTTTCTCTCTGGAGTTGTCCTTCATATCACATTCTCGGTTCGAGATGCTTCATCTTTTCTTTTTTGGAGTTCGTTCATGATACCAATTCTCGGTTGCTAGTTGTTCATCTTTCTTTTCTGGAGTTCAAAGTTTTCGCGGTCATATCGTCGTGAATCTCCATCCAATCATTGCAAGGGTTCAATCTTATTCTTTTCTTCCTTCATTTATTCTTGATCATTCTTTTATTACCGGAGTTCTTCACGAAGGCTCTACATGGTGGTTCGTCAAGGATTCCTTTCATTCTTCTTTTGTTCTTCAAAATCTCTCTCGAAGTTAAGATCCTCCAAGCTATACTCTAAAATAAATATGGTGCTCAACAGATGTCTTGTTTTGAGGAGTTCGAACATTCTTCATCTTGCATTCCAAAGTGCAATTCTTTCTACCTTATCATTTGAGTTTGAGTTATGTCACTCTTGAGAATTTTCCTTCGTGTTTCATGATTCACAAGTTGTCTGGAATGACATATTTTAAAGCCATCATTTTCAATTTGTTCAAGAGATCCTATGCAACCCATCAATCTCTTCATTGGAGTTATCTTGGGTTATATTTCACCTAAAGTTTTCCCTAAGGATTGTTACCATTTATGGTGCTTATAAATGACCCAAGTTCTTCATTTATCCTCCAGAGGAGATAAGTTTCTCGTCTCCTTGTTGATATCAATCTAATCTATTGTTTCCGTTAGTGGCAGAATTTCACCTCATAATTTTGAGAAGTTTTTCCATAAGCCCACTACAAGCTTTTTCGTTTCGTTGTCAGTTTTTCAACAACTCCGTATAACCTTCTTGGAAGGGTGCTTTCCAAGCTCAATTGTGGCAGAAGCTGGCATTTTCTTCTCCATTCTGTTATTCCAATGATCTATCTTCTATTCTTTCTTCCGGAGGCTTTGTAATGTTGCTCACTTCACTCATCATCTCGAATTGTGAGGACCATGTTCTTTTCGTGCTTATCCATTTAACCGGAGTGTCGTGCCCTCTTTTCAAGTTCTTCCCATTTTGTCAAGTTTTGCCTCCCTTCTCAACTAGAGTTCTGTCTGAAATCTTTCTTACCCCTTGTGCCATTCTTTCAATAGTTCCGGAGGTAGTGTGTTGTTGATTTCATCAAGTATCCTATCATCTTGTCAAGTTCATATTTTGTGCCTTCCTTTTCCAACAGGAGTGTTGTCGTAATTGATCTTTACCGTTCCTTGTACATCTCGTGTCAACCGGAGTGCTTGCATGTACTTCTTGTCCATTGCAACACTTTTCTTATGTCTTTCAACCGAGGTTCTAGTAATGTTCCTTGTTCTTCTTTTCTAACGAGTGTTTTCAACTTTGTTCATCTTCGTTGCATTCTTTGTTTCAAGTTGTTCAACCTCTAAGGCTCTTTGGTTTCACTCTTTTGTCAAGAAGCAACTTAGTTTTACCTGTTTTCTTCATCTTCTGTTTCTCTCTGGTGCAATCCATAGATCTAGGGATGAGATCCCCTTGTAGTGGTGGAGTGTTGTAACGCCCCGAAACCGTTGCACCAGGTATCTTCCAGTTATTCGCCGTCATTGCATGTATTTTCTTGCGTATTGCTTCTTGCCATGTCATCATGTGCATTGCATTATCATGTTTTCAAAACTTGCATCCGTCCTGGTCTCACAGTTCTTCCCGTTGTCCGTTCTGAGCCCAGACACACTTGCACGCACCCGCGACACGTCCGATGTAGTATTTTATAAGTGGCCAGAAATTTTATCAGAATGGGGTGAGAGTTGTCATGCAGTCTTGTTATAGTGTAGGTAGACCGCCTGCCAAGTTTCATCCCATTCGGAGTCTGTTTGATGCCCCAACGGATAACTATAGTGGCAGTATAGCCGGTCTCTTCGGTCTCCGGAAACAGTTGCTGGGCTTCACTCCTTCCCTCTCACCTTAGCCCAACCTTCTCTTCACAGCCCACCTAGGCCTACTTAACCCCCCGTCTCGTCCGGAGCCATCCGATTGTGATCGGAGGGCCCCGAAACCCCTCCTAACCACCTGACCCCTCGTTGCACAGTGCTCAGACCCCTCGTGCGCGTCCGAGAGTTGTCCCAAACCCTACTCGAGCAGTCATTATCGATGGGTCCGCATCATCCCCAAACATTCCTAAATTATCATCGTTTTCTTATTTGGACTCCGTAGCCTATTTTTTTCTCGACCGCCCGATTAAGATCAGACAAACTGAATACCCCTACTCAAAAACCCACTTAATATATATACAGGTCCAATCCTAGGATGTAGGCGGCTTGTACCATCCTTCCCTGTTGCCGCCGCCGCACTCAAATCCCACCTTGGGATCCATCCCCATCCAAGCAGTGCCTGCGTCCCCGATCTAAATCCCCTCGCCTCCAGTTGCTGCCAACCACCGCATCCCCACATCTAGCAGCTGCACGCCCAAGCTCTCCCACAGCCAGTCGGTGCTTGATCAAGGTTGGATCGAGGCCACGGGCTTGCACGCCTCTACCTCAAGCTCGCCATCAGCCTCCCCCATGTAACATCCGCCATCGCCCTGTGCCCTACTTCGTCTAAAATCGCTGCACCAAGTCCATGCCTCATCTGCGCCATCATCAGAACCCACGACAGTACCAGTAGGTCCCCGCCATGGACGCTAAGCGCTCGTGCGCCGCTGTGGCCGGCCTCTTCTTCTCCGGGTGGTGCACCTCAGGAACCGACCAAGGATGCCTGGGCCGCCATGGTTCCTCCCCGAGCCCCAAGTCACCGCGCCGGCCATCTCCCTCGCCGGAGTGCCCCGACTCCTGCCTTATCTGTAACCGGGATGATCTTTGCTCGTCATGGTCGTGGTCGGGCTGACCGCGCCCCGCCATCTCCATCGCTCCCTCGCAGCAGCCCGGATCTGGTGCCTCATCGGAGAATGCCGTCCTCGACCGGATCCCCGTCTCCTGGCGCCGCCAAGTTCCGCTCCTGGAGTCGCGCAGCCGCGTTGGCCACTCCTTTGCTTCCGCTCGTCCCCGCGTAGCCCAGTCCACCCCGACCTACCTTTCCACCGCCTGGGCTTGGCCCATGTTGAGGCCACCCCGCCGACGCCCCTCTGTTTTTCCTGCAGTTGGGCTAGCAGATTCGGCCCAGTGTGGTATTTTTTTCAGATCTGCGAATTTGTCTATTATCCAGAGAATGGCAGTTTTGCAGAAAAGCCCTTGCACTTCATGCATTTAATAACTCACAACCCGTTCATCATATGTAAAAACTTTATATATGAAAAATGCTTAGCATTTTGTGTAGTTTCATAATATGCCACTTCCATATATGGTTAAAAAGTTTAAACTGTTGTTTGCATTAATTTGCTCCAATGCCATGCTAAAATAATTTAATTCATAACTAAATAACCGTAGCTCCTTTTTAAATAATCTTTGTATGTAAATGGGGTAGAAAAATGCATAGATATGCTGGGATGTAAATAACCGTTGTTTGGCTATGTTACCGCTTTGCTCAGCCCCTCTTATAGCGTTACTAGTTTCAGGTGAAGCTGAAGTTTGTTCCATGTAGGAACATGGATATGCTGGGATATCACAATATCTCTTATTTTAATTAATGCATCTATATACTTGGTAAATGGTGGAAGACTCGGCCTTATGCCTGGTGTTTTGTTCCACTCTTTCCGCCCTAGTTTCCATCACATAGGTGTTATGTTCCTTGATTTTGCATTCATCTTGAATAGAACTCCTCCAGCATGGCCCAACCTTGGTTTTACATTTGCCTAACAACCTATAACTTTCCCTTTGGTTTTCGTGAGCCCGAGGGTCATCTTTATTTAACCCCCCAAGGCCAATGCTTCTCTAAGTGTTGGTCCAAACTGAGTAGACTGCGGGGCCACCTCGAGGAAACTTGAGGGCTGCTTATCGGTGGGAACGACACCTATGGGATCACAAGAATCCCTACTGTGGTTAGCGGGGCGCGGGGTCGTGAGAAGAGCGGATCAAACAGATAGCACACGGCTCGTTTATCCAGGTTCGGGCCACGAGGATGCGTAAAACCCTACTCCTGCTTTGGTGGATCGTATATCTGTGTTCTTGATCTAGCTATGGGGCGTGAGGAGCTCCAAAAAGCCGAATTCTTCCTCTGGTCGCCTCAGGCCTCCTTTTATAGAAAAAGGGGTTGCCACAGTGGCACACAGGAGGTGGAAAGGGTACAGTGATGCGAGGTTATCCCTCGCATTACATGACAAGGCGCATTTAATGCGTCTTGCTTAGGTGTCCTTGCTTTATCTGGGACGGGGGAGAAACTTGTCTCGTCCTTCGCCGCTCCTTCTTGTGTCGACACGCGCCTTGGCCAGCGACGCCTGCGATGCCATGTAGGTAGGTAGGCAGCTGAGGTGGCGCAGTGGTGGGTCTTCACGAAGATCTGCATGCCGCCACGCAGGTGCCTGCCTAGCTGGTTGGGTCGGTAGCTGCATGCGAACGGCGGTGGAGGTTTAGTCGGTGTTGGCCTGATGGTGGTCCTACGGATATCCTCGGCAAGGGCCTTGCCAGGGCCCCGGCAAGGGTCTTGCCGAGGCGCCTGCTGTCATCCCCGGCAAGGCGCTTGCCGGGGGCCTTGTGGTCTTCCTCGACTGGGATCCTGCCAATGGTTGTCGTCTCCTTAGTGCGTATCTGATCTTGAATGTCTTCACAAAGATCTGCATGCCGCCACGGGGATGTCTCCCGAATCCTTGCCCTTTGGGGGCAGTGGAGTAAAGGGTGGTTTGCTACGTAGGCGCGGGACGAGTCACCGCGGCAAGGGTCTTGCCGGGGCTGCTAGAACTGTCTCCCGGCAAGGATCTTGCTGGGGGAGTCCGCTTCATTCCCTTTGGTCTTCGTGCTCTTGGCCATGGCGTTGTTCTAGTTCTCTTAAGCTTCGGTCTTACCCTGGCTCACCTCCCTTGCCTTGCTTGGTGTGGTGGTGCCCGTGGCTCAGACTGCCCATCCACAGTTATAGGGGTACAAAAAGTGTACCCCTCTTTTTGTACACCGACAGGAGCCCCCGGGCCTGGGCCACACATAAGCGCAACGCGTTGTTCGGCTAGGCCCAAAAACGGTGCGTAGGCAGGCGGGGCGGTTTTTACCGCGGTAAGGTTCTTCGCGCGCTGCGCTTCCCACGACTCCAGCGCATGGCGTGGCATGGGGAGGCGCGTGTGACGTGGGCGGCATGCGTGGGGTTGGTTCCCGCAGGCATGCGTCACATCGTAGTAAAGGGGCGGTTCGCGCCTTCCCCATAAACGGAGGGAGGCGCGCGGCCCATTTACTGAATGGGGCTGAGGCGCGGTCTTCAAGGCGTCCACTCCCCATGATCACGGGGTGGGGAGTGGTCGTCTCACCCGTCCTCTCGGTTCTACACGTCCGCCACGTGTCTCTCGTGCGCCTGGGGTGGCAAATGGTGGAGGCGGGAAACCGGGCCGTCGCTGGTTGGGGCGGCGGGTCGGTCCTGGCTCCCTGCGCCTTCCGTATCTTGATTGCCTGAGCGGGGTGGGAGCCCCAACCCTGATCCTTTATAAAGAGCG
This sequence comes from Triticum urartu, assembly GCF_003073215.2. Taxonomy (NCBI): domain Eukaryota; kingdom Viridiplantae; phylum Streptophyta; class Magnoliopsida; order Poales; family Poaceae; genus Triticum; species Triticum urartu. The sequence goes on from NC_053025.1 coordinate 167,998,596, forward strand.
GGAGGGGGGATGGCGTCCTGCATTCGTTCATCTTATTCTTCCTTCAGCTTCTGCTCCTCCCTTCCATCTGTCATGGAGAGAGGGAATCCCGGTCCTTCAACGGTGCCGGCGAGTGTCGCCGCTCGACAACGCGTCCCTCCTTCTCCTACGCCTGCGGTGGCAGAGCCAGCCGCGAGGGGAAGGGGGAGGGGGAGAGGCCCTGGGCGAGGCCGGGGCGCTCTGGAAGGCCATGGGAAGGGGAAGGGGGAGGAGGACGGGGCGGCGCGCCGGCCTCGCCTCCACCAGCAGCTCCTCCTCCAATGGAGGGCCATGTTGGGGATGACCCTTGTGAGTTCTTCGTCAGGCTCCGCCGGCCGCCGCGCCGTAGCCTTCGTCTCCCGACTCCATTTGCGCGGGAGATGGAGCTGGATCCGCCGGAATCGTTGCGGCTGCACATGAGGGGCTGCGGGATCAGTGGCACGCGGGTCCGCGTCGACTTCACCGCCCCTCACGTGATGTATCTTTGTCGGGGATGGAGGACGTTTTCTCATATCCACCGCTTGACGGAGGGGCTCACTCTCCATTTTAAGCTGATGGAGGGTGGCCTTCTCTCCGTCAAGGTCTTCGGGTGCTTTGGGACCCGTGCAAGGTGCTGCGTGGAGAGCTCTTCTGATAGTGAAGACTCCTCCTCAGGCGGGAGTGACGAGGAGGACAGCGGCAGAGACGACGAGGGTAGTTGGTGTCAGGATGACGGGTCCGACTAGGTGTCGGGTACCGCTCCGTGCGGCACCGGCGACCCCATCATCCATGTCGCCGGCTCCTTGAACTTCTCGGGTTCGTCTCCTTGGGCGGCTGGCGTTGGGAGGCTGCGGAAGAGGAAGAGGGCGGGCGGCAAGGCCTTCAAGTCGGAGTACGCGGGCACCGACGCCTTCGACGCGTGCTGACGTCCTGCCGCCAAGTATTCGAGTTCTGCTTCCAGCGCCGCCATCACCATCCAGCCTTTTGACGGCCACCAAGATTTTCTCTTGGTGCCTTCTGCCACCCGTAGCTCGCCTTGGCGCTCCTTTTGTCCCTTTCGCCTCCTTGACCTACCTCCTGAGGAGAGGGACAAGAAAGGGATTACGGGCAACTTATCTCTTTTTAGTTTGTAAGCCTTCGGGCCTTCATTGAATTTAAAACTTGTAATCCCATCATTCATGTTTTTCATACCCTATGGACTGTACCTGAGTGGAATGTTTTTTTAATGAAAAAGGGATGCTTGTCGGGTCATTTGTTTGCGGGTGGAACCCACAACAAGGAGTAAATCCTTGATATCTTCAAGATAAACATTTCCTTGCCTGGCAACAGGCCTTGCCGTCTCCCCACTTCGCTCGACCTTCCTCACACCTTTGGCGGAGGCAGGGATGAGGCGGGTTCAGGCTCCTTGTTTCATCCTTTCGCTGCCGCGACTACGACCAAACTTGGCCCCAGGAACGAGCCCTAGGGCCTAGTGTTATGGGAGCACGGTAGCTTAGGGGAAAACGAGGTTTCACATACCTCAGTCCATAATGGAATGCATGATAAGGGATGAAGAACTTATCTGAAGCTGCAGTCCCCGGCAACCCTGGTTCGTCGTGGGTGAATCTTTGCTTTTGCAGCCCCCGGGAAGACTGGCTTGCCGGGGGCTAGATGCTGGTCTGTTCCTCTTTTTTTCTTCTCCCCAAGTGGTTCGGCACGGATATTTGTGTGTCCTGTGAACCAAAGAAGACAAAAGAAAGACAAAGAGACGCACACTCGACCTCTAAGCTAGGGGTTAGTCACCGCTAAGCACTATCAACCCTAACCAAGGATGAGACTCGACCTAGCATGCATGCTATAACTTAGGGCGCCAGCGCTTCATTTATTTATGCTCAGGGTCTGCGCCTGGCTTTGTACAGAGGGTTACATGCGTCATCGGCAAGGCTCGTACAAAAGGTGGCTTGCCGGGGGGCCCGGCAAGCCGCGCCTCACGGGTAAAACTTGCGAAGATGCTCAATGTTCCAGGAGTTACTCACCAGAACGGCATCTTTGGTCTCCAGGCGGACTGCACCGGGCCTGGTGACTCGTATTTCCCGATAAGGGCCTTCCCACTTTGGTGTCAACTTGTTGGAATTCTTGGCCGATTGAACGCGCCGAAGAACAAGGTCGGCTTCCTCAAAGCTTCGGGCATGAACCTTGCGGCTATGGTAGTGGCGCAAGGCTTGCTGGTAGCGCGCTGCTCTCACAGCCGCCCGAAGACGATCTTCCTTGAGGAGCGTTGTGTCATCTTGCCGCAATTTCTCTTGCTCAAGCTCGTCATAAGCGAGTACTCGAGGTGACCCGTATATGAGTTCCATGGGGAGAACTGCTTCTGCCCCGTATACCAGGGCAAAGGGTGTCTGGCCGATGGCTCGATTTGGTGTCGTTCTGATTGACCAAAGAACCGCCGGCAATTCATCAATCCAGCGCTTTCCACTCTTGTGCAGTCTGTCAAAGGTCTTTGTCCTCAGGCCTCGCTGTACTTCAGCATTTGCCCTCTCAGCTTGACCATTGCTTCATGGGTGAGCAATGGAAGCGAAACAAACCTTGCTGCCGAGGTCTTGAATATATTGCATGAAGGTGTGGCTTGTGAACTGCGTGCCGTTGTCAGTGATAACCCTATTGGGTACACCAAAACGGCACACCAGTCCTTTGAAGAACATGACGGCTGACTGTGCTGTGACCTTCCTCACCGCTTCCACTTCTAGCCACTTTGTGAACTTGTTGCTTGCAACGTACAAGTACTCAAAGCCCCGACAGCATGCGGGAAAGGGCCCAGTATGTCGAGCCCCCAGACCGAGAAAGGCCAGGAGAGAGGAATGGTTTGAAGGGCTTGAGCTGGCTGATAAAGCTTCTTTGAATGGAACTGACACGCTTCACACCTGGTGACTAGTATCGCCGCATCCTGGAGGGCGGTGGGCCAGAAGAAGCCTTGCCGAAACGCTTTGCCAGCAAGGGCCCTTGACCCGATGTGGGATCCACATATGCCTCCATGTATCTCCGCCAACAGCCCAAGTTGTCGTGGTTCTAAGTCTGACAGTAGTCTAGGGGTGTAAGTACGGAGAGGCAAGATCTTAGCTGAGGAGAAGTTGTAAGCACGTAAGGTTTACGAGTTTAGGCCCTTCTCGGAGGAAGTAATAGCCCTACGTCTCGGAGACCGGAGGCGGTCGACTGGATTATATGAATATGGGTTACAGAGGTGTGAACCCTTGTCTCGGAGGAGGGGGTGGCTTATATAGAGTGCGCCAGGACCCCGGCCAGCCCATGTTACAAAGGGTTCAATGTACATTAAGGCAGGGCGTTACTGGTAACGCTAGTAATAAAGTGTTATGATGACCATAAAAGCTACTTAATGACCGACCGTTAGCGTATGGAGTGACTTCAGGTCTCTTGGCCGTCGAGTGGTTGGATCTTGGTCGAGTGATTGCTTCTTGGTCGAGCGTCTTTGAGTCTGTCGAGTGGGACACCTCCATGTCGATTGAAAGGTGGTTTCTTCTAGAGATGTCCTTGGGTAGGGCAGTTAGAACAAGTCCATGATCCTACCCTAGGTACATAGCTTCATCATTAGCCCTCGAATGGATCGAGGTTTGAGTGGGGAAGGAGTTGAGAACTTCTTTGACTTGTTTTTCATGCCGTGAGCATATCTTGTTTCAGATCAACGGACCCGAGTGACGACAGCAACTTCCTTTTAGTCGCCTTGATCCATTCTTAATTCTTTGTCGAGTGGGTTTGTTTACTTGTAAGGCTCCGAGTGATGGTGCGGAGGAGATCTTTGGTCTGACCAGTTGTTTGCTGCGTGCAGATTTCATGGGATCCGAATTTTAGGAAGCGCACGGGACGGGGAAGGCCGCAGTAATCAGATGGGATAGAGTGGAGCCGCCTCGATCCCCGCGCCACCTTTTTCGCCACGTATCGCGCGCGCGGTCATTACGGGATTTGACAGAGCCGCCTGGGGCTACCCGTCAGCCACTGGGAAGCGGCCTGATATAAAGCGCCGGACCAGAGTCTGCCGAACAGTGCATCTCATTTCCTCTTCTCTTCCTCACGCCCCTCCGCTGCGCTCGCTCTCGCCCCAGCACCACTGCACCGTACGCGTCTCGCCGGCGACAATGCAGAAGGAGAAAACAGCGGCTTTCGAGCGGGCAAAGAAGGCGACAGCGAGGTCGAAGGGGAAGGCGACCAGCCGGGGCGGATCTTCCTCGCGGTCCGGGCTGCCGAGGGGCTGGATCCAGGGTGACTGGATCCACTCGAGGATCTCCCAAGAAGACCTCGACGACTTGGCCGAAGGGGGGCTGATCCCCTACGACTCGGCGCGGCTTCCGGGGAAGAATCTGAGCTGCAGCCTCGGGAGGGTGAGCATGTCCTTCTTGCCACCCACGTCGACCGTGGATTTTCCTTGCCCCCTCACCCCTTCTTCCGAGGGTTTCTAAACTTGTTTGGGGCACAACTCCATCATTTTACCCCCAACTCAATCGTTTATCATGCCGCTTTCATTTCTTTGTGTGAGAACTTCCTGGGTTGTCGGCCTCACTGGGGTATCTTCAAGCATATTTTCACTTGTCGCTCCCAGACAGTGAAAAAGGCTAATCCCAGTGACGAGAGGACCCACGTGATCTAGATGTGTGGGGGTCTTGGCATCCAGACGAGAGGGAAAAGCTCCTTCCTGGCCATGATTCTTCCCGACTCAGTTCGCGGATGGCAGTCGACCTGGTTTTACTGTAAAGACCAGTCGACGCCAGGGCAATCGACGAGCCTCCCTCCCTTTACCATGGACCGAGTGGAAAAACCCTCCCCTTTGAAGGTGCTCCCGGAGGAGAAGGCGCACGTGAAGGTGTTGGTCGACTGAGTGGTCCAGCTTATTCGTGACGGGGTCACTGGCATGGATCTCTTGGAGGTCTTCCTTCAGCGGCGCATCTAGCCTCTCCAAGCCCGAGACCATCCGATGTGGATGTATTCAGGTCTTGAAGACTCCACTCGGATCCACTCGGAGGAGGTCGACGACGACACACTAGAGAAGTGGCTGCCTGGCATTACCGGGAATAAGGACAATCCCAGGGGAGCCTGGAGAGTCCCTCCATTCGACCAGTCCCACGCACCAGAGCAGGTCTGATTCTGAGTTTTTGCTTGTAATCTGAATTCACTCGCGTAGCTGCCTATATTGCGTCGACTGACTTTGATCTACCTGCTTTCTTTCAGGCCATTATTGAAATGTATTCAATGCCCAACGGGGAGCAAGAGCAAGCTCTGGAAGGAGAGGCGAGTGGTGGCGAAAGTGGCGAGTGGACTTCCGATGGTGAAGGGGATGGAGGAAGCGACGACTCAAGCGGTGGAGAAGAAGTCGAGTCGCCTCCTCGCAGGGAGAGGCGATACAAGCTTGACCAAGAACGGCCGAGGGCCCGTGACAAGGCAACTGCTCCGGCTGGTCAGTCTTCGAAGCACCTTCGGATCTCTTCACCAACCCCGACTGAGAAGGCGCCAAAGCACCCCAGAGTTGTAGAGCCGAAGACACGGAAGGCATTGCCGAAAATCAAGATTGATATTCCCGTCGCTTCCGCGTGAGTGCCTATCTTTGCATTCACTCGACGCTCCGCGCTGTTTCTTTTTCTTGTTTTAACTGGACGAACTTTGGAACTGTCAGCGCTGCTACCTCCGGGACCTCAGCTTACAGGGACGAAGATGAGATGATGGAGGATGCGGTCACTTCTAATCCGGGTATGATCCCTGTCATACTGTCTTTATTTTGGTCGATTCAACTGCAACGCGTACCATTGGGTGATGTGACTTTGACGATTGAACTTTGCATAGCTCCAAACGTTATTGACCTCCCTGATGATGATGAAGAGCCCGAGAGGCCTTCGACGAGGAAAAATAGGCAAGCTCCTGCAAGCGAGGCGCTACAGACGACACCGAGGGCGGAACCAGTTGTTCAGGACACTGGCGACGTCAATCGGGGTTCTGTTACCTTTGCTGAGCCACTGTCGAGTGCCTTGCCTTCTTCGTCGACTGCTCAGGCCCCTGTCGACCCGCCTTCAGTTTTTGCGACCCATCATGTCCCAGAGGACGAGGTGAATGCTGCTAAGGAAGCCATACGCCAGGCGGGCATTATGATGGAGGAGATGAAGACGGCGCGGGACGCCAGCCAAGCCGCCTATGATGCCAGCTCGGCTCTCCAGAGCAACGTTCAGTTTAGTTGGTCGCCGCTTGTTCTGTTAGGATATGCTACCTGAAGATTCTTTCCAAAAACCTTTGCATCTGTACATCCACTTGTTGTGTCGATTGAATTTTTGGACTAGTGGGGGCACGCTGAGTGCACCCACTGGGTGTAGTCCCCGAGACTACGATGGACTGCTGGTAGTCGACTGTAGTCTTTGTATTTTGCCGAATGTATAAACCGAACTGGTAGTTTATCTCTTCCACTCAATCCGGTCGAGTGGGATTAGAACCGGTGGGGGCACGGCAAGTGCACCCACTGGGTGTAGTCCCCGAGACCGCGGTCGACTGCTGGCAGTCGATTGTGGTCTGAGTTCTAATTTCTCTCTTTTTTTTACTCCCCCCACTCGGCTTCGACGGACCGGTCGAGTGGGATCAGAACCGGTGGGGGCACGCTAAGTGCACCCACTAGGTGTGTAGTCCCCGAGACTATGGTGGACTGCGGGCAGTCGACCGTAGTCTTAGTATTTATTGCCTTTGTTGTTTTTTTGCTGTAAAAATAACTTCTCCCCTTTGATTTCAGAAATCTTGTGATCTTGGAGCTCGCTTTGCTGACTTGGAGAAACAGCAGATTCAACTGAACCTTGACTTGGAGCTGGCCAGGACAGAGCTGCAAAAGGTCAGAGACGGCGCCGTAGGTAAGACGAGTTTGTCGACTGGTCAGTTTTAGGTTTGGGTACCCTTCTGCTATTTCTGAATCAATCATCATTTCTTTGCAGAAAAACAGAGAGAAGCTCTGGCGAAGAAGGATTAGGATTTGGCCGCTGCTCGTAAGGAGGCTGACGACAAGACTGCTCTGGCCGAACAGAAGCTGGCTTCGGTAGGCGAGTTGGAAGAAGAGAATACCAGGCTGAAGACCACTCTGAATGACTCCAACAAGGAGTGCTCGCGCTGGAAGAGGGCAAATCTCCTCCAAGGCGAGAAAATGGAAGCTATTGCTCGCAGGAGGGATGATCTGGAGAGTTATCTGAGAAGTCTTGCCAAGAAGCTGTTCATCAAGCTTGAAGGTGCACATTCTGTTCCGACTGACTTTTTTTTTTGAGTCGACTCATTGTACGAAAATTGACTTATCCTTGGATCGTGAATGCAGAGTTTTGCCAGAACTTTGAAGAGGAGACTGGGCGGATCGAGCCTGGTTTGGATCCAATCAACTCTCCGGTGAAAGATGAAACTGCCATGAATCTGCTCCGTCTGGAATCTCGCATCGACAGTGCCGTGGACTACTTGGCTCGACTGAAGGTCGCCATGTCGCGGATTGACCCGGCACTTTGGCCAGAGGCTGTGCTCCAAAATGATATCGAGTCCCTGCTGACTTGACTAAATGAAATCCCCGACCGAGTGCAGGAATGGAAGAAGTTTGCTGCTCGGTGTGGCGCTGACGTGGCTCTGTCTTTGGTTCGTGTCCACTACAAGGAGGTGCGACAGGACAAACTGGCAGCAATCAAGGTCGCCAACACCTAGAAGCATGACTTCCGAAACTTTATGGAGACTTTCATCGCTGCAGCCACTCGGATAGCCGACGGCGTCGACCTGGATGAGTTCGTCGAGCCTGCCAGCCCTCCTCCCGCGGAGTGAACAAACTCTTACGTCCCACCTTAAATTTGCCTCGGGATGCCGAGTGGTTTTTGTAACCGTTATACTTTTTCGGGCTGCATGTCCGAGTACTTCGATCTGTGATTTGGAACCTTTAGAATTTACCCGAACTTGGTTTACCGTTGAATATCTTTATGAATCTCCTACTGAGTGAACCCATTCTTCATTCGAGACAACCTTTGCATTCGCAGCGCAGCTTCGAAGGAGAGGGAAGCAGTAGACCTATGTCTTGTATTTGTGGTGAAGCTCCCCAGGAGAAGGCGGCGGTCGACCCACGCCCTATTACTGTAGAGTGGGACGGAGCACACATTGTATTTGTGGTGAAGCTCCCCAGGAGAAGGTGGCGGTCGACCCACACCCTGTTACTGCAGAGTGGGACGGAGCGCACATTGTATTTGTGGCGAAGCTCCCCAGGAGAAGGTGGCAGTCGACCTACCCCTCGTCGTCCTTGAGGAATGAGATGTGTTTCGTACTTAGGCGAGTATTGGACCGCAGCTAAGCCCCCGAGTGGGAGGATTGCTCTCCACTCGGTAGGATTTTTTCAAACTTAGGCGAGTGCCGGACTGCAGCTAAGTTCTAAGTGAGAGAACTTAGGCGAGTGCTGGACTGCAGCTAAGCCCCCGAGTGGGAGGATTGCTCTCCACTCGGTAGGATTTTTTCAAACTTAGGCGAGTGCCGGACTGCAGCTAAGTCTCTAAGTGAGAGAACTTAGGCGAGTGCTGGACTGTAGCTAAGCCACCGAGTGGGAGGATTGCTCTCCACTCGGTAGGCTTTTTTCAAACTTAGGCGAGTGCCGGACTGCAGCTAAGTCTCTAAGTGAGAGAACTTAGGCGAGTGCTGGACTACAGCTAAGCCCCCGAGTGGGAGGATTGCTCTCCACTCGGTAGGATTTTTTCAAACTTAGGCGAGTGCCGGACTGCAGCTAAGTCTCTAAGTGAGAGAACTTAGGCGAGTGCTGGACTGCAGCTAAGCCCCCGAGTGGGAGGATTGCTCTCCACTCGGTAGGATTTTTTCAAACTTAGGCGAGTGCCGGACTGCAGCTAAGTCTCTAAGTGAGAGAACTTAGGCGAGTACTGGACTGCAGCTAAGCCCTCGAGTGGGAGGATTGCTCACCACTCGGTAGGATTTTTTCAAACTTAGGCGAATGCCGGACTGCAGCTAAGTCTCTTAGTGAGAGAACTTAGGCGATTACTGGACTGCAGCTAAGCCCTCGAGTGGGAGGATTGCTCACCACTCGGTAGGATTTTTTCAAACTTAGGCGAGTGCCGGACTGCAGCTAAGTCTCTTAGTGAGAGAACTTAGGCGATTACTGGACTGCAGCTAAGCCCTCGAGTGGGAGGATTGCTCGCCACTCGGTAGGATTTTTTCAAACTTAGGCGAATGCCGGACTGCAGCTAAGTCTCTTAGTGAGAGAACTTAGGCGAGTACTGGACTGCAGCTAAGCCCCCGAGTGGGAGGATTGCTCTCCACTCGGTAGGCTTTTTTCAAACTTAGGCGAGTGCCGGACTGCAGCTAAGTCTCTAAGTGAGAGAACTTAGGCGAGTGCTGGACTACAGCTAAGCCCCCGAGTGGGAGGATTGCTCACCACTCGGTAGGATTTTTTCAAACTTAGGCGAATGCCGGACTGCAGCTAAGTCTCTAAGTGAGAGAACTTAGGCGAGTACTGGACTGCAGCTAAGCCCTCGAGTGGGAGGATTGCTCGCCACTCGGTAGGATTTTTTCAAACTTAGGAGAGTGCCGGACTGCAGCTAAGTCTCTAAGTGAGAGAACTTAGGCGAGTGCTGGACTGCAGCTAAGCCCCCGAGTGGGAGGATTGCACTCCACTCGGTAGGATTTTTTCAAACTTAGGCGAGTGCCGGACTGCAGCTAAGTCTCTAAGTGAGAGAACTTAGGCGAGTACTGGACTGCAGCTAAGCCCCCAAGTGGGAGGATTGCTCTCCACTCGGTTGGATTTTTTCAAACTTAGGCGAGTGCCGGACTGCAGCTAAGTCTCTAAGTGAGAGAACTTAGGCGAGTACTGGACTGCAGCTAAGCCCTCGAGTGGGAGGATTGCTCTCCACTCGGTAGGATTTTTTCAAACTTAGGCGAGTGCCGGACTGCAGCTAAGTCTCTAAGTGAGAGAACTTAGGCGAGTGCTGGACTACAGCTAAGCCCCCGAGTGGGAGGATTGCTCTCCACTCGGTAGGATTTTTTCAAACTTAGGCGAGTGCCGGACTGCAGCTAAGTCTCTAAGTGAGAGAACTTAGGCGAGTGCTGGACTGTAGCTAAGCCACCGAGTGGGAGGATTGCTCTCCACTCGGTAGGCTTTTTTCAAACTTAGGCGAGTGCCGGACTGCAGCTAAGTCTCTAAGTGAGAGAACTTAGGCGAGTACTGGACTGCAGCTAAGCCCCCAAGTGGGAGGATTGCTCTCCACTCGGTTGGATTTTTTCAAACTTAGGCGAGTGCCGGACTGCAGCTAAGTCTCTTAGTGAGAGAACTTAGGCGATTACTGGACTGCAGCTAAGCCCTCGAGTGGGAGGATTGCTCGCCACTCGGTAGGATTTTTTCAAACATAGGAGAGTGCCGGACTGCAGCTAAGTCTCTAAGTGAGAGAACTTAGGCGAGTACTGGACTGCAGCTAAGCCCCCGAGTGGGAGGATTGCTCTCCACTCGATAGGATTTTTTCAAACTTAGGCGAAACGGATTCGCAGCTAAGTCACCCATTGGGGGATTTCTTACGCAAACAAAAAACAACAACAATAATAATCACTGGGAAAATTATAACGCTCTTGTCTTTGATAAATAAACTTTAGGAGTTTTTCTTATTACATCTCATCCGAGTGAGAATTTATGTATAAAAGGGGCGGAGTAGCTCCGCATTCCAGGCTCGTGGCTCATCAATCTGGCGATCGACATTCTAGAGGTGGTATGCTCCATTTTGGAGGACTCTGGTGACTATGAAGGGGCCTTCCCAAGTAGGAGCAAGCTTGTGTGGTTTCTGCTGATCCACTCGGAGGACTAAGTCTCCTTCTTGGAAGGCTCGGCTCTTCACGTTTCTGGCATGGAATCGACGCAAGTCTTGCTGATAGATGGTCGATCGAATCAAGGCCATTTCTCTTTCTCCTTCTAGGAGGTCGACTGCGTCCTCCCGGGCTTGTTCTGCTTCATCTTTTGATTAGAGCTCGACTCTGGGAGCATTGTGAAGCAGGTCACTCAGTAAGACTGCCTCGGCTCCATAGACCAGAAAGAATGGGGTTCTTCTGGTCGATCGATTCGGGGTTGTCCTCAATCCCCAAAGGACTGATGGAAGCTCGTCGACCCATGCACCTGCTGCGTGCTTGAGATCGCGCATCAATCGGGGTTTCAGTCCTTTGAGAATTAGGCCGTTTGCCCTTTCTACTTGCCCATTCGACTGAGGGTGAGCGACCGAAGCATAGTCTACCCGAGTGCCCTGAGAGGCGCAAAAGGCCCTGAATTTGTCGGAATCGAAGTTTGACCCGTTGTCGGTGATGATGCTGTGCGGAACTCCATATCTGAATATCAATTCTCCGATGAAACTGATAGCGGTGCAAGCATCAAGATTCTTGATAGGCTTGGCCTCAATCCATTTGGTGAACTTGTCGACTGCTACCAGCACATGAGTGAAGCCGCTCCTGCCTGTTCTCAGTGGTCCAACCATGTCCAACCCCCAAATAGCGAAGGGCCAGACGAGTGGATTGGTTTTCAGGGCCGACGCGGGCTTGTGTGGCATGTTGGAGTAATACTGACATCCTTCACATTTTTCAACTATCTCTTTGGCCATCTCATTGGCTCTTGGCCAGTAGAACCCCGCTCGGTATGCTTTAGCCACAATGGTCCGAGAGGACGCATGATGGCCACAGGTCCCCGAGTGGATATCGTTAAGGATCATCTGACCTTCTTCTGGTGTAATACACTTCTGGCCGACCCCAGTCGCGCTTTCTCTATATAACTGTCCCTTTATGACTGTAAAGGCCTTGGATCGACAGACGATCTGTCAAGCTTCATCTTCGTCTTCTGGGAGTTCTTTCCTTAGGATGTACGTGATGTACGGTTCTGTCCAGACGGGAGTGATAACCAGGACTTCCATGATCAAGTCGACCACAGCTGGTACTTTGACTTCAGTCGGATCCGTGGCACTTTTTGGCTGCGGGGCCTCTTCAGTGAAGGGATCCTCCTGGACTAATGGTGTGTGGATGTGTTCCAGAAACACATTGCTGGGAATGGCTTCTCTTTTGGAACCTATTTTTGCCAGATCAACAGCTGCTTGATTTTTCAGTCGGGGTATGTGATGAAGCTCTAACCCCTCGAATTTCTTCTCCAGTTTTCTCACTTCATTGTAATAACCACTCATGGCTGGACTTCTGACATCCCATTCCTTCATCACTTGAGTGATCACCAAATCTGAATCGCCATAGACCATGAGGCGACGGACGCCGAGTGAACTGGCCATGCGCAACCCATATAAAGTGCTTCGTATTCTGCCTCGTTGTTAGAGGAATCAAAGTGGATTTGAAGAACATATCTGAGTTTATCTCCTCTGGGAGATACCAACACCACTCCAGCTCCGGAACCATTTATCATCTTGGAACCGTCAAAGAACATGGTCCAATGTTCCGAGTGGACCTGAGTCGGCAGTTGCTGTTCAATCCACTCGGCGACGAAATCCGCGATTGCCTGGGACTTGATAGCTTTCATTGCCTCAAACTTGATATCTAGAGGTAGGAGTTCAATCGCCCATTTTGCCACTCGACCAGTTGCGTCCCTGTTATGCAAGATCTCTGACAACGGAGCGTCGCTGACGACTGTAATGGAATGATCAGAGAAGTAGTGGGCAACTTTCTTTGTGGTCATATAAATCCCATATACGAGCTTCTGATAATGAGGATATCTTTGCTTTGATGGGGTCAAGACTTTAGAAATATAATACACTGGGCGCTGAACTTTGAAGGTTTTCCCTTCTTCTTCCCGCTCGACCGTGAGTACCGTATTGACAACTTGTCCTGTGGCTGCAATGTAAAGCAGCAAAGGCTCCTTGCTGATTGGGGCAGCAAGCATCAGCTGGGTGGAGAGCAGAGCTTTGAGTTCTGTGAATGCTGCATCAGCTTCAGGAGTCCAGTCGAACTTGTCAGACTTCTTCATTAATCGGTAAAGAGGTAATGCCTTTTCACCGAGACGAGATATGAATCGACTTAGGGCGGCCAAGCAACCAGTAAGCTTCTGAACATCGTGCACTCGCACAAGACTTTTCATTCGGAGTATAGTACCAACCTTTTCTGGATTGGCGTCGATTCCCCGTTCGGAAACGAGAAAACCGAGTAACTTTCCACCAGGAACCCCGAATGTGCATTTTGATGGATTAAGCTTGATATCAAACCTTCTGAGATTGGAAAAGGTTTCAACAAGGTCAGTCAGCAGGTCGGAACCCTTCTGTGACTTGACCACAATATCATCCATGTACGCCTCCACATTCCGACTGATTTGGGTGAGCAAACACTTATGAATCATCCTCATGAATGTGGCTCCGGCATTCTTGAGGCCGAATGGCATGGTAACATAACAGAAGCACCCAAATGGAGTGGTGAAAGCTGTTTTGATCTCATCAGGTCCATACAGACGGATCTGATGGTACCCGGAATAGGCGTCTAAAAAAGGCAGTCGCTCACATCCCGCAGTCGAGTCGACTATCTGGTCAATGCGGGGGAGAGGAAAATGGTCTTTCGGGCAGGCCCGATTGATATGTTTAAAGTCAATGCACATGCGAAGTGACTTGTCCTTCTTGGGGACCATGACAACGTTGGCGAGCCACTCGGAGTGGTAGATTTCTGGGATGAACTCTGCTGCTAAGAGCCAAGCTACCTCTTCGCCAATGGCCTTTCTCTTCTAGACGGCGGACCGTCGGAGATGTTCCTTGACAGGTTTTATTTTTGAGTCGACTCTTAGGCGGTGCTCAGCCAGCTCCCTGGGAACACCTGACATGTCAGAGGGCTTCCATGCGAAAATGTCCCAGTTCTAACGGAAAAACTGGATGAGCGCTTCTTCCAATTTGGAGTCGAGTGTTGTCGAGATATGAGTTGGAGCAGCACTGGGGTCGGTCGTGTGGATATGAGCTGTCTTTGTATCGCCAGTCGACTGAAAAGCTGACTCTGTAGCGGGCTTCTTGGCTCGCAACAAATCACTCGGGTCTGCAGTCTTCTGGTATTCCCGCAACCCCACCACTGCCATCTGAGCGTCGGCGACCTTCGAACCTTTCTGAAAACATTCTTCCGGTTTCTTCCGATTGCCCGTAATAGTGATCACACCTTTGGGGCCAGGCATCTTCATTTTAAGATACACATAACACGGTCGGGCCATGAAGTGTGCATAAGCCGGCCTGCCCAAAATAGCGTGGTAGGCACTCTGGAAGTCTACAACTTCAAATGTCAACCTTTCTTTGCGGTAATTCTTGGAATCACCAAAAACCACATCAAGAGCAATCTGGCCGAGTGATTTAGCCTTCTTCCCAGGAATGAATCCTTGGAAACTCATGTTGCTGGCGCTGAGTCTGGACATCGGAATGCCCATCCCTTTCAATGTCTCAGCATACAATATTTTCAAACCACTGCCACCATCCATCAAGACTTTGGTCAGTCGAGTGCCTTCAACCACTGGGTCGACCACCCTAGCTTGCCTCCCAGGGGTGGCAATATGCGTTGGGTGATCGGACTGGTCGAACGTGATGGCAGTCTGGGACCATTTCAAATAACTTGGTGTCGCCGGAGCAACCATATTCACCTCTCGGTTTATGACTTTCAATCGACTTTTGCTCTAAACATCAGCAAAAATCATCAAGGTGGAATTGACTTGAGGGTATCCGTCGTCACTGTCCTCTTTGTCCTCGACCTTGTCCGACTCCTTTTCCTTACCTTTGGGCTATTTTCCCTGGAACTGCTGGATCAAGAGTCGACACTGTCGAGTGCTATGTTTCGGGTAAATGAAATTACCCTCTTCATCTTTCTTTGTGTGGACGAGACATCGCAAGTCCAACACATCATTTTCGTCCTAGTCTTTAACCTTTTTAGGGTTCCAAGGCCCTTTAGGTTTCCCTTTAAACTTTCCTAGGGTTAAAGCCAAGGCTTCTCCGGGAGCCGCTAGCTCGGCTTTCCGCTTATGTTTCCGATTGGAATTGCCCCCGGGTTCTTGGGCGACTGACTTGAGTTTGCCACTCCTGAGCCGATCTTCATCTTCGCCATTAGCGTACTTGGTGGCAATCTCCATCATCCGATTCAGGGACATATCCCCAGTTCGACCGAATTTCAAATTCAGTTCTCTGTACTTGACGCCTTCCTTGAAGGCACAAACTGCTTGGTGGTTAGGCACATTCTCCACCGAGTGATGTAACGTGATCCACCTCTGAATGTAATCCCTCAAAGTTTCATTTGGCTTCTGTACACAAGACCGCAGTTCCGTCAGCCCTGCCGGCCGCTTGCATGTACCTTCAAATGTGGTGATGAACACTCGGTAGAGATCCTCCCAAGTGTAAATGCTGCTAGGTGCTAAATGGTTCAGCCATGCTCTGGCCGAGCCCTCCAACATGAGAGGGAGGTGCTTCATGGCCACTTCATCATTGCCACCGCCGATCTGGACGGCCACTCGGTAATTTTCAAGCCATGTATCGGGCTTGGACTCGCCAGTGAACTTACTGACTCCAGTCACCAACCTGAAGTTGGGAGGAATCATAGCGGCCCTGATGGCTCTACTAAAGCATTCTGGCCCCGAAACATGTACTCTGCTACTGGTAGGTGCATCTCTGTCATGACCTCCTCGGTGAGCCCTATTCCTGTCGACCAACCCCTGGACGAGAATGGATATCGCGTCAAAGCCTGGCCCTCTGGGTCGACTGGAATCCTTCGCCCACCACTATGAGGGTGCCTGTCATCCTGCTGGCGAGGCACATACGACCCGCTCCTCGGGGGAGGCGTGGGCACTCGACGTGGACCGTCACGATCGACTCGGTGATCATACTGCTCATGGTTCCCATACTGGTCACGCCGGTCTCCACGTCCCTCATGCCTCGGGGGCGATCTCGGGCTGTGAGCCGACTGGACTGTGTCCGCGGCAACGGATCTGCTGTGAATCCTGTTCCGCGACTGAGAAACAGCGGAATTCTGATCTCCTGCTGCCCGGAGTAACGCTCTGATCTGCAGCAAGCCTCTGCCAGCCTCCGACTAGGAAGGTTGAATCGACTCCGCTATACGGGCCGCAACTCCTAAATTCTAAACCAGAGTTCGATATACCTGCGGGGGCGGGAAGAGCTGACGTCGACTGGATTCGGGAATCCGTTGTCGCGCACGCTCGTCGAGTGCTCGCTGGAGGTTCTCCAGTCGAGTGCGCTCGGCCAAGTTTGCCAGGTGCGCGTCCTCCAAGGCGCGAGCCTCGGGGGTCTCTCCAACGATAGGAGTGTGCAGTGCATCCATGTTCCGGCGGCGAAGTTCTTCTCTCTGCAGCGATGTGAGAGGCTCAGGAAGATACTCCTCATGGAGACGCGACGGGTCGCCTCCACCCGCGCCTCCGTCGGTACGGGGAAAACCGGAAGGACTGGGCGGTCCATCAACCATCAGAACGTCCGCCGCCGGATCGCTGCTATCGCACTCGGATGCGGTCTCTGCGGAGCCTGTCGAACAGGCCGTAGAGGGATTCATCGGGCTCGATCGCCGCGACCTGGGGGGTGGCCGACTGACGCGCCACCGCGTACCTCACCCACCACTGAAGTCTCGACCGACCGGAACGCTTGCACCGGCGGGAAACGGGGAGTGAGGACAACACAGGAGCCGACAGATAGGGGGTCGACGGTTGCCGCAGGAGAACGCCGTGGACGCACGTGCTAAAGTGCGTTGCCCCGCGAGCAGGGAGTGCGTCCACGTCGAGCGGAGCCTCCTGGGGCCAAGCAGAGTCGTCGACGATGAACATGAGCACGCCGAGACGGATCTCGCGGCCCTCCACCGAAACTCCACCGAAAACCATGATGATTCGGGTCGGAAAGAAGTCGCAACTTCTCCAACAAACGCTAAAACACCTGCCCCAAGGTGGGCGCCAACTGTCGTGGTTCTAAGTCTGACAGTAGTGTAGGGGGTAAGTACGGAGAGGCAAGATCTTAGTTGTGGAGAAGTTGTAAGCACGCAAGGTTTACGAGCTCAGGCCCTTCTCGGAGGAAGTAATAGCCCTACGTCTCAGAGCCCGGAGGCGGTTGACTGGATTATATGAATATGGGTTACAGAGGTGCGAACCCTTGTCTCGGAGGAGGGGGGTGGCTTATATAGAGTGCGCCAGGACCCTGGCCAGCCCACGTTACAAAGGGTTCAATGTACATTAAGGCAGGGCGTTACTGGTAATGCTAGTAATAAAGTGTTATGATGACCATAAAAGCTACTTAATGACCGACCGTTAGCGTGCGGAGTGACTTCATGACTCTTGGCCGTCGAGTGGTTGGATCTTGGTCGAGTGATTGCTTCTTGGTCAAGCGTCTTCGAGTCTGTCGAGTGGAACACCTCCAAGTCGATGGAAAGGTGGTTTCTTCTAGAGATGTCCTTGGGTAGGGCAGTTAGGACAGGTCCATGATCCTACCCTAGGTACATAGCTTCATCACCAGTCCTTCCTCTCGAGGGATACACATCAATTTCACACCGTTCAGCCTCTTTCTGTACAGGACGTCATCGACGAACTAATACATAGTAGAGCGAGGGGCTACTTTTTCCGCTTCTTCCTGCTCCTCAGGAAGTTCCCCTGTTTAGAGGAATCAGATGGTATGCTGTGCCCACGCTGGAGCCTGGGGCTCGACGGCGAGGACTAAAGGCATTTACTCCGCTATCGGAGCGGCTGTCTCCATGGCAAGAGCTTGATGCTCTGTCGGAGCTAGCCGTCCCGTGGCGGGCTCAGTGTCTCCGGCAACATCCTTCCCGGTGGCTTCGGGGAGCTCGGCGGGAAAGTACTTGCTGGGCCCTGATTTTCTCCTCTTGTTCTACTCTGTTGATGGATCAACGGATGGCTAAGTTAGCCGAAGCACAAAGGTACCTGGTTCCACAGGTAGCTTGAGGGCAGCGCGTTTTGACAGGTAATCGGCGATATCATTCTCCGCTTGGGGAACGTATTCTTCCTGTATATCGTCAAAACGCTCTTCCAGCTTTCTCACTTCATTGACGTAGTCCTTCATCAACGGGCTCTGGTAATCCTTATTGACTTGCTTGACGACAAGTTGCGAGTCGCCTCTGACAACGAGTTTCTTGATTCCGAGGTCCGCCGCGATCCTAAGACCGGCAAGCAGCCCTTCATATTCAGCCATATTGTTTGTTGACACCTCCCTGGGGAAGTGTATATGGATCACATACTTGAGGTGCTCTCCGGTGGGCGCGACAAGCTGTACGCCAGCCCCGGCGCCATGTAAGGAGAAAGCTCCATCAAAGTACATGATCCAGTCGCAACTTGCCTCCTTGCCGGGGAGAGCAGTCTCTTGGGTTTCTTCGTTAGGCGTCGCGGTCCAAGAGCCCCCAAACTGAGAAAGACTAGGAGAGAGGAATGGATTGAAGGGCTTGAGCTGACTGATGAAGCTTCTTTGAATGGAACTGACACGCTTCACACCTGGTGACTAGTGTTGTCGCATCCTGGAGGGCGGTGGGCCAGAAGAAGCCTTGCCGAAACGCTTTGCCGGCAAGGGCCCTTGACCCGATGTGGGATCCACATATGCCTCCATGTATCTCCGCCAACAGCTCCAGTCCTTCCTCTCGAGGGATACACTTCAATTTCACGCTGTTCGGCCTCTTTCTATACAGGACGTCATCAACGAACTGGTACATAGTAGAGCGACAGGCTACTTTTTCCGCTTCTTCCTACTCCTCAGGAAGTTCCCCTATTTGGAGGAATTGGACGGTATGTTGTGCCCACGCTGGAGCCTGGGGCTCGACGGCGAGGACTAAAGGCATTTCCTCCGCAAGAGCTTGATGCTCTATCGGAGCTAGCCGTCCCGTGGCGGGCTCACTGTCTCCGGCAACATCCTTGACGATGGCTTCGGGGAGCTCGGCGGGAAAGTACTTGTCGTTGTACTTTTCGCCAACGTCAGGTTTGAAGGTGCGGTGAGTCGGCCACTGGAACTGCTGCAGCTCACGGGTAAAAGCCAGACAGCCTACCTCATAAGGTAGGCCTCCAGGGCTCTCCGGGGCCGGGTGGTTCACAGAAGGCCCTGCTCGCCTGTCTGACTGGTGGTGCGCTCTGCGCCGGCGCTCGATAGTGGTTCAAGCGTCTTCATGGGCTCATTCTCGAAGAACTTGGCGCTGGTCATAGTGGGTCCGTGGGTCAGACGATGCTTTGGAGATGTCGTCGCCCGTGACGTCACGACGAGCCGGCGTCCGCGGTACCGGATGGGGAAGAGGTGAATGCACCGTGGTCACGGCGCCGCCGGCTTTTCCGCCACTGGTCCGCGGGACTCCATCGAAGCGTCGACCCGGGGTCCCCAACGGACTTGGTTTGTCTTTGTTGGCCACCGCAACAAGGCTTCGGATAGTGGCTCTCCATTCGTTGAGTTTCCCCGTAGTGGGAGGAAAATCGAGGAGCAACTGCGCGCGCGCCAGGGCCTCTGCTGGCGTCGGTGGCAGCGAAACCTGCACGGATCGTGACGTGCTTCGACTTCTGACCATGTCAAAAGGAGCTCTATCACGACCCCGCGGTCGCATGCCGTTTTCACCAGCGCCTCGGCGAGTGGGCAGGTCTTCTACGTCCCGGGAGTGGCGCTCGGGGCTCTTCCTGCGGCGACGCCCGGGATCTTCGGCATGATTACGCCGTTCGTCGCGCGCTGCCTGGGAGGAGCGCGCTGTTGGCGCCGGCGTGGGAGTATTGCAGGCCCTTGCGTCGCCTTCGGGCAGGGCGACGATGACCCTGGAGGCTCCACTCCACCCGCGAAGGGCTTGACTCCGCCTTTGGATTTGGCGACGTGTGGCCCGTTACCAGGCGCACAAACATCGCTGCCTCCCAAACTTCGGCTGCTGGGATGGTGTTGGTGTTCGCGAGCAGCGCCCCGGGTCCTTTCTGCGACTGGTCCGCTGCTCGCCCGTGTCGGGACGGGCTGTCCGGCTTCCGACTAGCCAACCGCCACTGTCGTCTTCTTCTTGGGCGCCATTATGATGAAGAAGCGCCGAACTAACTGCTAAAGCCGATTCTCATAACTGTGCCCCCTACCTGGCGCACCAGAGATGTCAGTGGGAACGACACCTATGGGATCACAAGAATCCCTACTATGGTTAGCGGGGCGCGGGGTCGTGAGAAGAGTGGATCAAACAGATAGCACACGGTTCGTTTATCCAGGTTCGGGCCGCGAGGATGCGTAAAACCCTACTCATGCTTTGGTGGATTGTATATATGTGTTCTTGAGCTAGCTATGGGGCGTGAGGAGCTCCAAAAAGCCGAATCCTTCCTCCAGTCGCCTCGGGCCTCCTTTTATAGAAAAGGGGTTGCCACAGTGGCAGACAGGAGGTGGAAAGGGTACAGTGATGCGAGGTTATCCCTCGCATTACTTGACAAGGCCCATTTAATGCGTCTTGCTTAGGTGTCCTTGCTTTATCGGGGACGGGGGAGAAACTTGTCTCTTCCGTCGCCGCTCCTTCTTGTGTCGACATGCGCCCTGGCCAGCGACGCCTGCGATGCCATGTAGGTACGCAGGCAGCTGAGGTGGCGCAGTGGTGGGTCTTCACGAAGATCTGCATGCCACCACGCAGGTGCCTGCCCAGGTGGTTGGGTCGGCAGCTGCATGCGAACGGCGGTGGAGGTTTAGTCAGCGTGGGCCTGATGTTGGTCCTGCGGATGTTCTCGGCAAGGGCCTTGCCGGGGCCCCGCCAAGGGTCTTGCCGAGGCGCCTGCTGTCATCCCCGGCAAGGCGCTTGCCAGGGGCCTTGTGGTCTTCCTCGGCTAGGATCCCGCCAAGGGTTGTCGTCTCCTTAGTGCGTATCTCATCTTGAATGTCTTCACAAAGATCTGCATGCCGCCACGGGGATGTCTCCCGAATCCTTGCCCTTTGGGGGTAGTGGACTCCAGGGTGGTTTGCTCCGTAGGCGCGGGACGAGTCGCCGCGGCAAGGGTCTTGCCTGGGCTGCTAGAACTATCTCCCGGCAAGGATCTTGCCGGGGGAGTCCGCTTTGTCCCCTTTGCTCTTTGTGATCTTGGCCTTGGCGTTGTTCTAGTTCTCTTATGCTTCGGTCTTACCCTGGCTCACCTCCCTTGCCTTGCTTGGTGTGGTGGTTCCCGTGGCTCAGACTGCCCGTGCACAGTTATAGGGGTACAAAAAGTGTACCCCTCTTTTTGTACACCGACATGGTTTTACTCGTAGCATGTCTTATCCGGTGTGCCCTGAGAACGAGATATGTGTAGCTCCTATCGGGATTTGTCGGCACAGTCAGGTGGTCTTGCTGGTCTTGTTTTACCATTGTCGAAATGTCTTGTAACCGGGATCCCGAGACTCATCGGGTCTTCCCGGGAGAAGGAATATCCTTCGTTGACCATGAGAGCTTGTGATGGGCTAAGTTGGGACACCTCCTATAGGGTATAAACTATCGAGAGCCGTGCCCGCGGTTATGTGGCAGATGGGAATTTGTTAATGTCCATTTGTAGAAAACTTGACATTTGACTGAATTAAAATGCATCAACTGCATGTGTATCTGTGATGGTCTCTTTTCGGCGGAGTCCGGGAAGTGAAGACGGTCTTGTGTTATGCTTGAATGTAAGTAGTTTTAGGATCACTTCTTGATCACTTCTAGCTTCTCGATCGTTGCGTTGCTTCTCTTCTCGCTCTGATTTGTGTATGTTAGCCACCGTATATGCTTAGTGCTTGCTACAGCTCCACCTCATTACCTTATCATACCCATAAGCATAAATAGTCTTGATCTCGCGGGTGTGAGATTGTTGAGTCCTCGTGACTCACGGATACTTGAAAACAGTTGCAGATGCCGGTGATACCAGTGCAGGTGTCGCAACGAGCTTGAGTGGGACCTTGATGAAGATCTTGTTCGTTGTTATGTGTCTTTTCCGTTTGATCAGTAGTGGAGCCCAGTTGGGACGATCGGGGATCTAGCATTTGGTGTTGTCTTCTTTTATTTTGGTTCCGTAGTCGGACCTTGTTTGTACTCTGGATGATGTATGTTTAACTTGTTATTGGTGTGAAGTGGCGATAGTAAGCCAACTCTTTATCCCTTTCTTATTCAGTACATGGGATTGTGTGAAGATTACCCCACTTGCGACTAAACCACCATGCGGTTATGCCTCTAAGTCATGCCTCGACACGTGGGCGATATAGCCGCATCATTGGTGTTACACTTTACCTCCGCAAGCCCAGATAGGCCTGTCAGGACCACCTAGAGGCTTGCTTCCGGGGTAACCCCAACCTTGTCAGGCTCGCCAGCCCGGCAAGGGAGGTTCTTCTCTTAGTGGTATCTTGTCTCTGTAGCTAGTCTTGGTCTCCTTGATCTATGCTTTGGTCCTTCAAAGAACTGATTCTTAGTGCCTTGATCTGATCTTGGATATTTGCTGGCCCAGTGGTTGATTTCCCGTGCACGTGTCAGGGGGAAAGACATACCCCTGTTCGTTTACCCCGACACATATGATAGCTCTACAACATTGCAAGTCAAACAAAATTAGATTCTACTCCGTATGATTTTGTAATATATGAGCACTGGGATGGCTAGGAAATGTCGGTACTGCTCCAGCACACCACCATATGTGGTGCTATCAAAATAATAGTCCAGCCAGTCGATTTTTTTATGAACCGTCCGATCTACAAGGAACGAGCAGATGGCCTTCGTCTACCTCCCTCCAGTCACTGTTGATGATCTTTTTCAAACCACCAGTGACCACTGGCCTAGACCCCTGCCATCGCCGCCCCACCCTCCCCTCGACCTCACACCACCGCCGTGCTTGGCAGCGCTCCCCGGCCATCCCTTTATGCCCGCCCGACCTCGAGATCAGGCGCCATCAGCTCCTAGGCCCCACACACCCCTAAGATAAATAACGAGGCGCTGCTTCCCTGGTGTAATAGGCGGATTAACGCCTGTTATGCTAGGGAATGTTTCCTTTAATAGGGAATCAATTGACCAGGAATTGAAATCCAGGGGGCGACAGACCTCTAGCTAAGGTGAAATAGTATATGAGGAGAAACCTTGTGCATCGCGAGTTACTAGGAACATTTAGTATTCGGAAGAAGGTGTAGGAAGAAGCGGTCAAATAGTGTCTTCTATGAGATGATACTATGAAAGCAGACAAAAGATTAGCACGAATAAGGGAAGAGGAGTACCAGTTCCGATTGCAAGTGCTATGTCCTCTTGATATCGCGGCGACGTTCTTCTTTCTACTGGGCGAACTGATGTTTTCTAGGAGGGTGGAGCCTTGGAGGAACCCATGGCCAAATTATTAACTATGTTGCGGTGACCATCTGTCGGCGGAGGGGAAGCAGGTCGGAGGCGGCGAAGGATGGCGTAGCGGGAACAGTTCTGGTGCAGTGGACGGTGGCGACGTTTGAGTGGCAGCGATGAGACGCGGGATGGCGTGGTTGAACTAGCTCGGGTACGGCACACGTCGGCATACTGGAGGCAGCTTGGCCTCTACTAGAACTACTAGCAGTGGAGGGCGTTGCGGTTGCGGTTGCGGTGGAAGATGACGTAGGGTATCGGCTTGTAACACATCGATGCGGCTATATCTCCCACGTGTCGAAGCATGACTTAGAGGCATAACCGCATTGAAAGCAATGTCGCAAGTGAGGTAATCTTCACACAACCCATGTAGATAAGTAAAGGGGAAAAAATACATAGTTGGCTTACAATCGCCACTTCACACAAAACATGAATAAAGCATTACAACATCCAAATACAATCAAGGTCCGACTACGGAACCAAAATAAAAGAAGAACCCCAAATGCGACAAGGTCCCCGATCGACCCCAACTGGGCTCCACTACCGATCAACTAGAACGAAACAACACAAAGGACAAGATCTTCATCGAGCTCCTCCTTGAGCTTGGTTGCGTCACCTGCTCTGTAACATCGGCACCTGCAAACTGGTTTTGGAAGTATCTGTGAGTCACGGGGACTCAGCAATCTCACACCCTCGCGATCAAGACTATTTAAGCTTATAGGAAGGGTACAAGGTATGAGGTGGAGCTGCAGCAAGCGACTAGCATATTTGGTGGCTAACATATACGCAAAAGAGAGTGAGAAGAGAAGGCAAAGCACGGTCGAGAAACTATGATCAAGAAGTGATCCTAGAACAACCTACGTCAAACATAACTCCAACACCATGTTCACTTCCCGGACTCCGCCGGAAAGAGACCATCACGGTTACACACGCGGTAGGTGCATTTTAATTAAGATCAACTTCAGGTTTTCTACAACCGGACATTAACAAATTCCCATCTGCCCATAACCGCGGGCACGGCTTTCGAAAGTTCAAATCCCTCCAGGGGAGTCCCAACTTAGCCCATCACAAGCTCTCACGATCAACGAAGGATATTCCTTCTAGCGGGAAGACCCAATCAGAATCGGAATCCCGGTTACAAGACATTTCGACAATGGTAAAACAAGACCAGCAAAGCCACCCGAATGTGCCGACAAATCCCGATAGGAGCTGCACATATCTCGTTCTCAGGGCACAACGGATTGTCTAAACTTCCGGTAGGCCAGCCCAGTGTTGCCCCTGGTGGCCACCGGTGGCTGATAGGTTGGACCCACACTCAGAGGAGCACTGGCCCGGGGGTTTAAATAAAGATGACCCTTGACCCGGCCGACTCAAGGGAAAGAAAAGGCTAGGTGGCAAATGGTAAAACCAATGTTGGGCCTTGCTGGAGGAGTTTTATTCAAGGCAAACTGTCAAGGGGTTCCCATTATACCCAACCGCATAAGGAACGCAAAATCCGGGAACATAACACCGATATGACGGAAACTAGGGCGGCAAGAGTTGAACAAAACACCAGGCATAAGGCCGAGCCTTCCACCCTTTAACAAGTACATAGATGCATTAATTAAATAAGATATATTGTGATATCCCAACAAGTAAACATGTTCCAACAAGGAACAACATCTCCATGTTCCAACAAGGAACAAACATCAATCTTCACCTGCAACTAACAACGCTATAAGAGGGGCTGAGCAAAGCGGTAACATAGCCAAACAACGGTTTGCTAGGACAAGGTGGGTTAGAGGCTTGGTTCCCAAAATGGGAGGCACGATAAGCAAGTGGTAGGTATCCAATCCAGGACGGGAGGTGAGGCGGATGACCAGCTCCGGCCGGATCCAATCCATGGCGGCAGCGTGGGCGAAGGAGAGGTTCGGGACGACGGCCATGGAGTCAGGAGGAGCTCCTGGTCGAGGGCGGCGCTGCAAAGCTCGGCGGCCAGGGTTCCTGCTGATTGCTGCGAGAGGAGAGAGACGGGAAGGTAGATCAGCACAGGAGGGAGGGAAGAGACACAAGGGAGAAAGCAGGGGAATGGTGTAGAGTCCCTGGACGAGGCGCTTGGCATGGTGGGCTTCAGGAGCTCGCCATCGAGCCTCCTACTCGATCCGGAGGTGGGAGCTTGAGGGTGATGGGAGCACAGGCGCTGCTGGTAGGTGGATCGAGAGGAGTGACTGGTTGGTTCGATTCCAAAATCGAGGAGGGGAAAGTGATGGTTGCTGATTTGGAGCGAGGGAGATCCCGAGGAAGAGGGGAGTTGGTCGGGTGGCGGCGGATGGTAAGGATGGATGGGACATCTCCCCTAGAAACTAGGGTTAGGCTGTTTATATAGTGAGTGGGTCTATATGCAGACTAAGGGAAGCCCTTCGATCTAAATCGGACAGCTAAAAAATATAGGTTAGGAAGTCGAATTAACAAAACGGAGACGTTTTGTAGATGTTTGGGGATGATCCGGATCCAACGGTAACGACTGTCCGGATCGGGTCTGGGACAGCTTTCGGACACGCACGGGAGGAGGTCCGATGCACTGTGCAAAGAGGGGTAGGCATGGGCCTATGTGGATTGTGGAGAGCAGGTTGGTCTGAGAGAAGAGGGGAGAGATGCAGCCCGACACGACTTCCGGAGACCGAAAACGTCCGACGAAAAGACCGGCTATACTGCTGCTATAGTTATCCGTTGGGGCATCAAACAGACTCCAAATGCGATGAAACTTGGCAGGCGGCCTACCTACTCTAAAATAAGGCCGCACGCCAACTCTCATCCCATTCCGAGAACATTTTCTGGCCTCTTATAAAATACTATTACGGACATGCCGCGGGCACGTGCAAGTGTGTCTGGGCTTAGAACAGACAACGGAAGGAACTGGGAGACCGGGACAGATGCAAGTTTTGAAGACATGATGATGCAATGCACATGATGACATGGCAAGATGCAGCACTCAAGCGAATGACACGGCAAGAAACAACGAATAACTGGAAGACACCTGGCACATCGGTCTCGGGGCGTTACAACACTGCACCACTACGAGAGGATCTCGTCCCGAGATCTAGAATGGCACCGGAGGGACAACGGAAAAAAATAAGATAAGCGGTAAAAACTAAATTGCTTCTTTGACCAATGAGTGAAACCAAGGAACCTTGAAAAAGGTTAAGCCATTTCGAGAAAATAATACAACAAAGATGAACGAAGTTGAAAACACTCCGTTAGAAAAGAGGGACAAGGAAGAACAACTTCGAGCAGCACTCCGGTTGAGAAGTTATGCAAGACTTGATACGGTGAAAAGAACTTGAGCAGAGGACACGACACTCAGGTTACACAAGATAGAGAAGGAATAAGACTGATATAATTTGGACAGCACTTCGATTGTAAATGGAAAAAATTGAACATGATCTTGAAAAACCGAGATGAGGAGTGAACAGAGCAACATCACTAGACCTCCGGGAGAAAGAATAGAATAAAGATAATTGAGACAAAAGAATGTAGAAGAAGATGCCAACTTCTGCTACAAAAGAGCTTGAAAAGGTATCCTTAGGAGAAGGGTCGAATGGAGGTGTTGGAAAAAAACCAACAAAGAAAAGAATAAGCTTGATATGGTCTTATGGAATACATCTCAAAAATTATGAGGTGACAACCTGCCACTCACGGGAAGAAGAATTGGATTGGTATGAACAAGGAGACGAGAAGCTTATTTCACCGAGAGGGTAGATGAAGAACTTGGGTCATTTATAAGCACCATAGATAGCAACACTCCTTAGGGAAGGCTTAAGGTGTAATATAACCCAAAGATAACTCCAATGACGAGATTGATGGATTTAAAATATCTCATTTTTGACAACATGTGAATCATGAACCACATAGGGAAATCATCAAGAATGACATAACACCACCTCAAATGATACAGTATAAAGAATTGGACTCCGGATTGCAAGATGAAGAAATCTTGAGCTCCTTAGAAAAAGAATGTCGATGAACACTTCGAAAAGGAATTAAATCCTTGATGAACCAATCATGTAGAAGCTCCATGAAGAACTCCAGTAATAAAAGAATGAACAAACGAAAAGGAAAGAGAAGTTGAAAACACAAGATGAATCCTTGCAATGATTGGAAGAAACTTGGCGACGATATAAAGTGGAAACTTGGGGCTTCGGAAGGAAAAATAAAGCATCTTGAAACGAGAATGTGATATGATGAATCACTCCGAAAAGAAAAAATTGATTTAATTTGATGAAACAAGAATAAGAATTACATTATGCTTATCCTTCACCAATAAAATGATGACCCATATTGTATTTGGCATACTACTTATTCTTGTAGAAAGGATTAATATAGATATAGCGCAAACTAGAGAAGGTCTTCAACGAACCACCGGTACGATTGGAACATCGAATAAATTGATAAATAAGAGAAATCTTGAACGAACCACCGTTAGAATTAAAATGACCAAAGGAAAGACAGAGGAACACCGGGAAGAATTATGAAATGAACGAGGATACTTTAGAGAATTTAGATACAAGTGACTGAAGGGATCACGAACTGATTAGAGAATATTGAATGATGCACCGGTAATATTTGGAGAATGATAGCTGAAAGGCTGAGAACGAATAACTTTGAGATGATGGGGTCCGGATAATCAAACTGAAAAGACTACTGAATTTCTTTGGAAGGGTGAAAAGAATTCTCACAACCAAAAATAATTATGAGAGAATGGCATAAAGCTAGAATCACGAATCTTGAAGAGAAAAGAGCAAGATTGAAAGAAGAATCTTCTTCGGTCTTCCAAATCTGAGAATGACGATGAGAAACACCACTAAATTGTTGAGATACTCCAGGATGAAAAATTATAAAAGTTGAACCAACGATGAAAGAAAAGAATGATCTTGGAGAAAAGCAGTTGACTGATGATAACTCATTCTTACGTTAAACTTTGAAATGAATTTGAGAATAACTCCGGAAGAATAA